>NW_024879604.1:42500-120000 GCF_900700415.2 Clupea harengus | reverse complement strand
TGGGGGGGTCATCATGTGTTCTGTCTGTCTATATTTGTGAAATTGTGGTCAGCAAACAGGGCAGCGTGTACTCACTGCTGACCACACACTTCTCTGCCTATTCACCCCTCACCCCCAGTGTCACACAGATGACACTGAACTCCCCGCGGAGTGCGATCACCCACGGCAACCAGCCGCTAAACAGCGGGCACTACCTCCACCTCGTCCTGCTCACACGACATTATTCATTTCCTGATGTTTGACAACTGTGACCCGGGCCGCATGCTTTAGTGACTGGGTAAAAGTGTTGCCATGGCAGCAATGGCGATCACAGAGATGTTAGCTGATAAACAAAGTGCAAGGCACAGGGCTGGTTGTGAATGTGGAAGGATTTGATGTGCAAATATTGCATAGAACGTGCAGCTGTGAATGGTTGAGACCATGACAGGAAACATTTTGTTAAAGTAAATATTGATTCACCGTGGCTGGTTATGACTGAAGCATTGTACAGTGATCTCCATTAGTTCCATTTATTCACTGCTACTAAGCAATTATACACATGGTCAAAGGTGTTTGGTTTTGCCTGAAGGACTTTAAAGTGTGATTAAGGGTAGTGGCTAAACCGTGGGCCTACAGTCTTGCCAGGGGCACAATATAGATGTACTTTAGATCAAAACAGTGGATGTATATTTTAATCGTAAAACCCAGATGTGTTAAAAATAGTATAGTCACGGTATACTTTTTCGACCAAAAGTCTCAGTTGTTTTTGTATACATTTCTTCTTCATGTTCTGGAACAATTACTTTCAGTTCTTCTTTTCTCAAACATGGGAAGTTTTTTCTGACAGTTGTCATTTGGCCACATCCTGCTGTTTGTGTGGCATCCCACGCATGTGTGCGTGCGCATACACACACACACACACACACACACACACACACACACACACACACACACACACACACACACACACACACACACACACACTACTGCTCTGATGCCATTGTGTTTGTGTCATCTCCTCGCTGTGCCTCTCATTAGCTCACAGAAGAAACCCAACAAATGGAAACATGATGAGGGATCCTTCTAAGGATAGTACAAGTGCACACGATCTAGTGGGAGTCTCACCTTGTGGACAATGTCATTAATGCTTTCTTCACTACCATCACCCATGCTAGTTAGATGCTGGTATAGATAAAACACTCTGCATTTTAACAGTGCGTGTATTAATGGCATTAAGCCTTTTTTCCCCAGTAAATTATACGCAAAAGCTAAACCTAAAGGCTAAACCTAATTGACCTGCCAAAGTTCTCTATTACTCTGATAAATTACATTGTAACATTGTGCCATCTACTGGTAAGAAAGAGCATTACAATTACAGAACAAAGCAGCCCAGCCTAATGAACCCTCTGACCTTCCGAAAACAAACCTGCAAACGCATAAGGTAGGCCTATATGTTTCATCAGTTTCAGGATACGCCCTTTACACTGTCCTTTAGCAGGTTCCTGTCTGTCTGTCTGTCTGTCTGTCTGTCTGTCTTACACCAGTCGAGGCACTATAACAAATACCCGTATATCCATATGGTAATAGGGGTGGGAATCTCTTGGCACCTCACGATTCGATTCGATTCCGATTCAGTGGTCAACGATTCGATTCTAAACCGATTATCGATTCAAAACCGATTATCGATTATCAATTCTAAACCGATAAAACGATTATCGATGCATGTCGATGTTTAAACATTTGAGTTTGCTACTCAGAGTCTCAAATCACTTCCTACTTTGTGTTTGATAATTAAAGAAAATCAACAGATGAATTACCTTCTCTATTTTTTATTAGAGAAAAAGCTTTTCCTTGTCACAATTATGACTTTCAATGAACAATGCAATAATCGATGCAGCTTGCATTTCAACACAAAATGGATGTGTAAAAAAAAAAATAATAAATAAAATAAAAAAAAAAATTAAAATTTTTTTTTTTTTTTTTATTAAAAAATCGATTATGAACTTTTCTGAATCGAGACGGAATCGTTCTAGAGATAATCGAGAGAAATCGAAAAATCGATTTTTTTTCCCACCCCTATATGGTAAGTTATTAGTTATTCAATCATGAACTAATATCAGTCATTCTTCTGTCAGTTACACCTAATATTGCTGCATCAGTTCATATATGCTACTGTAGAAGGAGTGAATGTTATGTGATCTAGCCAGAGTAGTTTCACTAAATGCAGGAATACCATTACTATATGCTGAGTACCAACACCATTAAAGGAACATCACTGTGCATAATTGATCAACCAATCTATGATCTGAAGTCTATCTATGAAGTGTGGGTTATAGACCTAGTAAGTTAATATCTATAATATTTTTAATGTAAAGGTTTTCCAGAAAGCTATCCACAAATACTATCAACAACAGAATCAAGAAGCCACATCCTCACAAGGCCATATTTCAGAACCTATTTGGACTCTCTTGGTATGGAGGCACTAAAATCCAGTATCCATTTTGCAAGTGAAAAAGCTATTACAAAATATGGTATTCGTTACATTTACACTTTGTGAAATAACGAGCTGGGAGGCTTGCTCCTCATTCCTGTACTTCACAAACTGGACAAATGAGGGCACTGTTAACTTTACTGACTTGACAAAGACAAACAGACATCTACATTTTTTCCCTAGAGTCATGTTGGCTGTTGACTGAAAAAATAAATAATTTGAAAAGCCTGCTAACATAAAGTATTATCATATTACATATAGTAGACTTATAATCAGTTTTATTCCACTTAGTACAGAGGACAGAGAGGTGTTAATATATAAGCTAAATGATCGCCCCCTCCCTTGCCATGTACACAAACTTTTCACTCACATCTAAACATTTGGAACATCATAATTGCAGAATAAAATACCACATACTCACACCACGTCACCACACTCTAGGGGTCATTTTGTAGACAAAGATGGATGTCATAATAGTATATTCATCACAGTAGGCCAAGTCCTACTTGATAATAGTAGTATATTAATAACAATGATAAATCACAAACTAAAATTCCACTAAGGAATGTATACACACTCTCGAAATGTGATGCACTCGGATGCATTTGACATGGAATGGAAACGGGCACAATGTTCAGTCTGATCAAACTCTTTCTGACCCATTGGCTGGGGGAAAACAATACACTAGTATTCAGTCATTTCTAGGAGTCTAGTCATCATTTCAGGCCACAGTATGGTTCCTGTGGACCTCAATTCATGGTCAGCTGTCTGTTAAGGGAGCTAAAACAGCTGGTCCCCATATGAACCGCTGCTGTCAATTGGTTACCTGATAATAACACTATCCCTAACAAAAATATTTGGCATTATAAGTGTGTTCAAGTTTACAAATGGCAGAGAAAGGTATGTATATATATATTAAAAAATGTACACGAGTATAAACAACAACTTTATTTCGTATGTAGCACACGGTTAGTTGTGACTGAACAAAGCACACTCACACTATCTCGAGTAGACCTAGCTGAATGTGACAGCTAAACAATGGTCAGAGCCTGTCCACAGATTTAACCAGATGACTCCCTATTTAACTGTTTGTATGGTCAGTTTCCGGTATTTTCACATCGTCAAAGAGACGAAAACTCCATTGCACTGGTTTAAAAGAAAAACCTAGCTAACTATACAGGCAAAACTAACATACCTGACAGACGCGGTCCCACAGTATTTCTACATTTTATTTCCACTCTCCCATGTCACAATCTCACGAGAATCATGATCCAAGAGTCTCATTTCTATTTGCGGTCGCCAGAGAGGAGCATGAATTGCGCTTTGCAATTGGTGGAGAATCTTCCCATGTGATTTTTTTCAGTCTTTGGGTGCTTCAGAGTAAATGGCTCCTCCTGCAAGGCTAAGACTGGGTTGAGCGGAGTGTAACGGGGTAGTGTTAGGAAAAACACTTTGATTAAATCTTCCTCAAATTTAGAACGGGGTGTTTCAGGGCAATGTTATACCTTTTCTAATATTCACTTAAAAAATTGAACTCGATCTTAATCATTGGGAAGGGTTCTATTTTCTTTCAAATTCTAAAAACCTCAAATGAACTCCGTCAGAGCTACCAACCGAAGACCCAGGCGAGTGTCGAGGCCGCGCCCGGTGCAGCCGGAAAGGAACAACCAGGAAAGAGGTAGCCAAACCACCACATATTTTAAACATTTCACTTCATGCCCGATTCAGAATTCAACTGTTTGACTGCTTGAGAAGATTACGTCTTGTCATTTATGTACAGATTTTACATTGCAACGTGTGCACATTGCGGGTTGACAAACCATTAATCTTAATCTGGAGTCAGTAGGAAACACCGAGGCTTCTCCATTATTGGACGTTAGCGTAGGCCGCGCTTTGTTTGGCTTGGTTTGCTCTTAATCCTTACTGATCTGGCCTTTTGCTGAAGAATGTTGGTATGTTTTAACTGCATGTTTCTCATTCGCCAGTTAAACCTTGCACACAACTACAATCAGTGTTCCTCAAATGTTTCTTTTTTTGAATGTTTACCAACAGTAACATTCCCTCGTAGAGCTGTCCTAGCTTACTGCTAATGTTAGCTGGTGCGCAACCCTTTAAGCTATGCTAGCCGCCGAGATGTAGCCATTGAAAATCTGCTTTTACTGCGTTGGGTTTGAGCAAAGAGCTGCCATTTTTTAGCGAGGATGGAGTGTAAAAGTGTAATTGAAAAAACAGTTGTCTGGTCTGTTACGTGAATTAGGTGTCAGAGTTTGCTGCTTTTGTAGTGTAATGCACAAGCCCTAAAACGTTAACTTGTAAGTTATAGCACAGCAGCTTGATGGTTTGACTTATTAGTTTCTATGCTAGTCAAACATTTCATACTGCTGTAACGTTGGTCAGTCTGCTAACTTACTATGCTAACGAATTAGCATGCCCAACCGGTGCGGTGATCAAACTAGGTAACGACGATCAATCGCTAAGCAAGACGCAGTGACCCCGTTGTTGCATTGGTTAGCTAAAGTTATCTATTTGCGTGGAACACTAAGTTACTGTCACCTATTTTAACTAGTTAACATTAGCTATGACGACTGCGTTAGCTCACGTTGGCCAACTAGGATGGCTAACTTATCCTAGGATGGTTAACGGAACATACAGAAGCTGGCCACCATTATGTTTGCTAAGGTTAACGTGATTTTTTTTCTGTAACTGAAACATTTTGACAAATACATATTAGGTCATATTTTATAGAATTTCGTTATGTCTCTGCTTCATTGCCGAGTAACCAGTTAACGTAGCAGTCACCTATATTTTCTGTATCTTGTCTTGCATTAATCAGGTTTGACTTAGCTAATGGCTCATTTACTAACGTTGCTTTTGGGTGCCAATAAACGTCAGCAATGTTCTAACCTGGAGCAACATTAACTGTGCTGACTAAAGGTTTAGTCAACCAAATGGTAAAGCTGGTTATTTTAACCAAACGGAATTGTAAAATATATTGATCGACGTGCCTTAACTAGAGTTGAGTGAGTATCTGTCACATGTAATTACTGTTTACAAGTAAACAGGACCGTTGCACATTTTTGTACATTCTCTACAAACACGAGAACAGTCGCAGATGAGAACCTGTCATAACTCAAAAGCTTCGTTCATCTTAAAAGGGCATCTTAAAGCAGACGACGGTCTTGGTTAGTAGGTGGCACGGCAGAATGCGTATTTTTGTGCAAGATGCACAACTTGATGAAAGTTGAATTGGTGTCCGCAATCCAATGGTAATTCGCTGTTTATGTTGTGAGATTAAAGTTAGCAAATTGAAAAAAGAAAAACATGACCCAGTGACCAACTCGCTCGTTTGTAAGACAACTAAAAATTAGCATGTCATAAGATAAGAGTTATTACATTTTTTTGGAGTGTATGTCTTGGTTTATGGTTTTATGACGCTGTAATGGGTTTCAGTGGAAGGCTATCCATGCATAGTGTTGGTCTGTCATAGTGTGTTTAGATATTAAAATCTGTAAACAAAGCAGTGTTCTCTGGTTGCAGATAGATTTTGGTCACAAGTGTGTAACATGCCACCTCAACACGCCTGTGTTTGGCATTTGTTTAGCCAAATGACAGCCAAAACCAACAGTACCATAGTCATAGTTTTGTTATTGGTTACTATACGTTGAGCACACAAAGAAGGGTCTGGTGAAGATAGGCAGGTACCTCCCCAGCAGTCTGCCCTCCCTGGCTACTTGGCATGCAAATTTGAATTTCATACATCCTTTCTGGATAGGCCCAGACTCATTTGAATATACATGAGGCCTCTACTCTCAAAATCGTAAACCTCATTGTGACGTTACAACCCCATACTCTCCTCCACACCTCACAACATTCTGACAGGATTACAGACAGCTGTCAAGAAGGCCCAGCCCAGCCTATGTAATGTGTAGTATTTTTAGAGTGAGTTGTGCTTTATGCTTTGATGAAGTGTGAGAGATCAGTAGTAGTTTATTGTATATTGTCTTTTAGGTTAACAAAGGGTAGGTTTTTGTAATGCAGGCAGGGGCTTATGTTGTTCTTGGTATATTTGATCCTGACGTTTAAATGAGCTTGGTGTCTCGTACTATTGAATACGGTGCATTCCCATTTGTAATAGAGTGTTGTGTTTGCAGGACACCACAAGTGGAATGAATAAAATGTTACTCTTCAATCCTAGATGCTAGATCACGGAGCAAAGCAGTCCTTGCATTGGGGTTGGATTCCCAAAATGACAAAATAGATCCTCTCCCTGTGCTGTGGCTCAAGATGAAAGCTTCTGCTAAATAAACAAATATAAATGTAGGCTAACATTCAAAGGCATCTGAAGAGAAACAGAAGTTGAGATCAGAGGCAAAAAAACTGACCTTTCCAGCAGTCAGAATAAAAACATGCTGTTGGCAGTACTCATAGTACTCAGGTGCATTTGAAAGACAGTTAGGCATTACAGACTTATTTATTTGTTTTTGTACTGTAGGTGTGTATTCTCTGCTGTGTGTGACCCACGTTGATATTGATTTAGTGCCATGGTTACCAGTCTCAGTGCAGCCCTAGTGGAGGTGGCTTGCCTTGTTTTGCCATCTTTAACCAAGTCAGGTTCGTGCCAACAATGACCAAAACAGCAGCTTTCGAGGCTCAGACGCCCATGGGTCATCTCTGGCATGCAAGTAGCCGATCCTCGCTACACTCAAGGTGTCTCATTCCAGTGATCAGTGGATCAGACCCATTGATGTATGGTTATAAAGAAATCTTTGACATTATCTTAAAGATTAGTTGCCCTAACACTGGGCTATGTAGCTAGCCACCGATGATAACTTTTCAAAACGTACCAACTGTGTCATGCTGACTCCATTGAGGTCTACTAGTGTTGTGTACAACTTTAAGCAGCCATGTCCTAAAATAGTGCACATGTTGAGGATTAGGGATGGGCAAAAGTATATTTTTTTTAAATGGAGTTGTTGTGTAATCTAGCTGGCTAATCAGTCTGGAGGAAGCCTTGTATAATTAGGCTGGATTAAGGTCATGCTCCCTGGAGACTGCTCTCGTTCATCCATCAACACCTACCCTGATAGGCTCTTTATTGATTAGATTAATAACTAGGCTGTAATTTAAAAAATATTTTTTAGTTTTTTGTGGTGCTGATTGTAGATGCTTGTTCTTTATTTAGGGCTATTTGTTTGGTGGCATAACACCATGTTCTCCACACTAAAATGTGTCGTGTTAATGATGCTCGAGCAATACTTTGGTGACCGCTCATTTCTTCCTGTGAGAAACTCGATTGGCTTTGTCTTTGTGTAAGCAGTGTGTGAGCGAGGCCTTGGTGGGGAGAATAGGGTTCGATGTTTATTTAAGACGATGGGCCTTCAGTGAAAGCATTTTGCATTTGGTTTAATTTAGTTTGGTGATGATGGGACCTTCACATGTGGCAGAGGCTGTGTGTGTGTGTGTGTGTGTGTGTGTGTGTGTGTGTGTGTGTGTGTGTGTGTGTGTGTGTGTGTGTGTGTGTGTGTGTGTGTGATGGGGCCCAAGTAGTATATGAGAGAGACTAGTGCTCTTAGGTGACGGTGAATACTATCAGCCGAGGGCCGTGGCTCCTGGTAGCAAAGGATGCAAATGATAGATTTGGATGGAGTTTAATTCTGTGATGTGAGCAGAGCTCCCCCACGTCCTGGTCGATTAAGTGTGATGTCATAGATAGGGTACATGAATATTTTCCACCGCCTGCTGTGTTTAGCATGGCATTTTCACCAGTCCTGCAGATGCAGAGATCCCTTTGGTCATCTGTGGGGGTGTTGAGCCTCAGTAGGCCTTTGGGCCCTTGTTTGTGTTTGTGTGTGTGTGTGTGTGTGTGTGTGTGTGTGTGTGTGTGTGTGTGTGTGTGTGTGTGTATGTGCGCCTATGCATTCACTCCCTGCGTATCCTCTGTAGCACAGTGGAATACCTCCTACTTGTAAAATAACACATTCTGTGAAACAGTGGGTGTGCTCTTGGGAAACAAAAGAAAGTGGCCATTCTTAATCTGTAAGGCATATGTTTTAGTCTCTGTCCACAATAATGCTACCAAGTTTGGGGGGGGGGATTTGAAAAATATGAGTATTTTGCAATAGTCTCGAAATGTAATGTCGCCATTGACCGATGAAACAATTAAGCTTATCCAAAAGATTGAATCGCATGAAAAGGTTAATAGCATAGGATGAAAAAGCTCCAGTGTTTTGACAAGTTAGGTATTTTTTTTTTCCTATGGTCTCGTCAACAGTGATCTGTGTCCCTGTCTGACGTTTTAATTGTAATTTACTTAATTAAATGCGGTCTCTCCTTTGTTGGTGTCTACTGGTGAATTACTGTTAGCCATGAAATGAAGACATGTTTCACCAGACCAATAGATGGATGTGGGATAATGTGCAATCTGTTATTGATTAGTTTGATCTTGTCTGGTGTCCCCTCAGAACATTTTTTTTGTTCAGTGGACTTGTGCATCTCTGATGGTTTTCCAAGGACTGTCAACACCCTTAATGCTCCCTTACACACACACACACACACACACACACACACACACACACAGGTCTATTCAGTTCTACCTCAGTGCTGGTGCCTCCCCTCTGATTGATCTGCGGTGTGATTTACTCCTCAGACTAAAACAATAGATCCACGCAGGGGCTCAGCTGAGCACAGGCCTCTTTGTCATCTCAAGCCCCTGCGTCTTCGGCTCTCTCTAGCCTCGTCTTCTCTTGGAAGGTTGCCCTCTTTTGTCAGACAGGCCAGCTGCACACACTACCCCCTCACATTGAGAGGCAAAACCCAGATCAATGGAGAAAGTAAGAACCTGGGGCAAGACTGCATTAAAGCAGGTTGTCTGCCCTTGGGATTTGACCTGCTCGCCTCCATGTTTTGAAATCAAACAATTTCCCAAATATCCCAGAAGCACAAAGTCATGCATTTTGGATGAGTTGTTGCAGAGACGATGTTGTTTTGAACAGAGCTCAGAACTGTTGTTTGGCACTGTTGTGCTTCGGTCTAAGTGCACAACAAATGCAGAATTTTTAAACCTGTTCAATAATTAGTCAGTTATTTTAAATCACCCTTTCCAAGGTGATGCATAGGTGATGCCATGGTGTCTCTGTGTTGTGCTGAGGCCTTGTGTTGTGCGGCGGTCCAGTGCCTAATGTTTGTAGTGGTTACTGCACCAGTAGCCTGGGAGAGCACCTTCTGCTGCCTGAGCAACGGGCTGGCGTTTGCTGAAGCCCCCAGCTGGGGTTAGCGTTAGCATAGTCTCAGTGGACTGCATGATGGCCTCCCGCTCACCTGAGGGTAAATTTGGAATCTCAACGCCCATCCACTTCCTCTCTCTGGTGCCTCTGTTTGTCTCCTGCTTTGATGTGTCTGTGTATCTCTCTCTCACTAGGTTGGAGCAGCCAGGTAAGAAGGTCGAGGGAAATAGGTGGATACCCCAGATTGAGTATTGCATTTTGAGCATTTAGCCGTTTACAGCCCTTCATCAAGTGGATGTATTGTTACATTAGGCTCATTGTTATTGTGAGTTCTCGGTTTATTGCTGTTAAACTTCATGAGCATCTCTTCATTAGTAGCACAATACAAAAAGCCAAGTAGCCTAGCTCTTGATGTGTGCTATTAGCCTAGCTCTTGATGTGTGCTATTAGCCTAGCTCTTGATGTGTGCTATTAGCCTAGCTCTTGATGTGTGCTATTAGCCTAGCCCTTGATGTGTGCTATTAGCCTAGCTCTTGATGCGTGCTAGGAGATCTCAAGTCATCATCCTGTTTGAATGATAGGGATTTAAAAAATAATAGTTAAAAAAAAAAAAAAAAGTAAGTGGGCTGTTGGTTTGTCCATGTCATTGTTCTTAATATGGGTCAGGAATGTAGTTTAGCTTTTTCTGCAGGAAGCTAGGCGCTGACTGCCCTGGAAACCAGTTTGTGTGTGCCTTGCGCTTCGACATCTCTTTACCTAGCTTCAGCAGGGATATCACAGTGTTTGTGTGTGCCTTGCGCTTCGACATCTCTTTACCTAGCTTCAGCAGGGATATCACAGTGTTTGTGTGTGCCTTGTGCTTCCACATCTCTCTACCTAGCTTCAGCAGGGATATCACAGTGTTTGTGTGTGCCTTGCGCTTCGACATCTTTACCTAGCTTCAGCAGGGATATCACAGTGTTTGTGTGTGCCTTGCGCTTCCACATCTCTCTACCTAGCTTCAGCAGGGGATATCAGTGTCCAACAGCACAATGGGCAGCACGTGTGTTGGGGCTTTTCAAAGATGATCTTGTTTCGGTCTGGGCGACATAGACGTGGATCTCACGATACTGGAAAGGACATCGGGTTTTTAAGCACTCTTGTTATGTTTGGATCATTCACCATTGTGTTTAAATACAATGTTTAGGCTAGCCGCTGTCTTCTGGCAAACTCTTCAAAATCAACATGTCTGTGGTAAAGTTTGGCCAAGTTTGGGATTTTATTTCCACAGGGCTTCTTCCTAAAAGGCATATTAGGGTTTAAGCGTTGCCCCCCAAAAATGTCTACAACTTTACATCTGAGTGCACCAGCGAAATTGTACCTCTAGAAATGTGTGTTCCATCTCCCATTGGTCAAAGGCCTTTCAGTGGCCAGGTGATCCAGTGGTGTGTGATTTGGTGGATGTGTTCATCACTAAACACTATGTAGTTATTAGCGTAATAGCAGTCTGATAAAGGCTTTTCTGTTAGTGGTCCATGTTAAACCGAGATCCCACGCTATCGCTGTTGAGAGAGCCCCTTGTTATGACTGCTTGGCCTTGTTTACACGGAACTAAACAGCCAGCAGAATGCTGCCCCAGAGGCATGTCGTCTAACATGGTTTCTAGATAATAATAATAATTACACCATAATAATAATAATAATAATAAAACTTTATTTATATAGCACCTTTCATGCAAAAGAATGCAGCTCAAAGTGCTTTACAGCAAATACATAATATGCACAAAGAAATGACATGCACATAAAAATAGACATCAAAGAAACATAACTCAGATATAGTGCAAAAAAAATTAAATTATAATTATAGAGATATATTTAATCTAACCCCTTAATATCACCAGTAGAGATTTAAATTAAATTAAATTAAAATAAAATATTTATAAATTAATATAGTGCGAAGTGGTAGCTAGTTAAAGGCTAATGTAAAGAGATTAGATGGATAGATGGACCTATAATGCTGCGTTTGAGACCGCTCTGAACGTGGACAATTGCACCAGAACACCACTTAAAGTCGGACATGAAAAGGCATTGTATCTAAATGAACAAGAACAAAATTGTACATTATTATTGATACCTGGCAGATAGAAGGAAAACACACTGTCACATCAAAGTCAGAGCTGGGTAAAATCATGTTGGACATTCCGAATTGTCATGCGCCATAACACGGCAGAAATGAACTAAGTCAAGCGGTTGCTTTCAACAACAAGGCCGGGCACTTGGTGTTGGCAGGCTCCTGCCAGTCATGCCCATTTATAGCAATGTTAGGACTGCGAAGCTGCTGTGCATCTTGTATTAATCGCATATTAAAGCTCATCATGGTGAAGTTGTTTGGTCTGAGACCAGTCTAGTTTCATTTTGGTGAGCTGCTAGGCTGCCTCACACCTCACCCCTATCCTTCCATACCAGCGCTCCCTTTCACACAGATGATGATTCGGCTCTGTGACTACCTCCGCCGCCGACTCGAACCCTTTCACACAGATGATGATTCGGTTCTGTGACCTCCGCCGCCGACTCGGGGGGGGGGGGGGGGGGGGGCCTTTTCTGCTCTTTTGACTTGCTATTTGGAGGAACCTTTTACCACCGAACAAACGAGTTGTTGATCATGATGGGTTGTCCGCTAGTAAGTGTACTCGTTAATTGGAAACATACTAGTCGGGTTGTGTTTGATGCCCTCTCTGCCACATCAGCATTCCACGCTAAATAAGTCACCAGAAAAGCGGAGATCAACACGGGTTTGCGCATCATAACAGACAACCGTGTATCTCTCATAACATAGCATTTACACCACAACATGAATTTGGGGTTAAATAAAGTTCAATCACACCTTTATTAATTCCCTTAGCGGCTTTGGGTACCCAAATGGCCAGCAGTTGCCCTGAATTAAGAACAGGAAGAAGTGCAAACTTTAAGACGCATAATGATATGTATGATTGGATGCCTAAATGTAAATGTTTTGGTAATGCTTTCTCGAATATAAAAATGGGTCTTTTCTTTTTTATTTGGGCTAGTCTAACTAATTTCCGCCAACCAAGGTAACCCTTATGGCCTAATAGTGCAGTAGTAGACGCTGTATCTGTTTGGGGCTGATTCACTAACCAATGGCCTGTAGGTGGTCTGATGATATTTTGACTGATTAATTCTAGCGTTGGTGGAGAATCTCTGGTTTGAAATGCACATGTTGAGTCCCAGTACTCTTATTTTGACACTTTTTAGTCCCTTTTCTGAATTGAGGCCATTTTGTTTTCTAATTCACTTCCACTTTACACACATCCCCACAGCTCTTACACACACACATCCCCACAGCTCTTACACACATCCCCACAGCTCTTACACACATCCCCACATCCCCATAGCTCTATACACACATCCCCACAGCTCTTACACACATCCCCACATCCCCATAGCTCTTACACACACACACACACATCCCCACAGCTCTTACACACATCCCCACATCCCCATAGCTCTTTACACACATCCCCACAGCTCTTTACACACATCCCCACAGCTCTTTACACACATCCCCACAGCTCTTTACACACATCCCCACAGCTCTTTACACACATCCCCACATCCCCATAGCTCTACACACATCCCCACAGCTCTTTACACACATTCCATAGGACTTTACACACACACATCCCCATAGCTCTTTACACACAGACATCCCCATAGCTCACATCCCCACAGCTCTTTACACACACATCCCCATAGCACTTTACACACATCCCCACAGCTCTTTACACACATCCCCACAGCTCTTTACACACATCCCCACAGCTCTTTACACACATCCCCACAGCTCTTTACACACATCCCCACAGCTCTTTACACACATCCCCACAGCTCTTTACACACATCCCCACAGCTCTTTACACACATCCCCACAGCTCTTACACACATCCCCACATCCCCATAGCTCTTTACACACATCCCCACAGCTCTATACACACACACACATCCCCACAGCTCTATACACACATCCCCATAGCACTTTACACACATCCCCACATCCCCACAGCTCTTTACACACATCCCCACAGCTCTTTACACACATCCCCACAGCTCTTTACACACATCCCCACAGCTCTTACACACATCCCCACATCCCCACAGCTCTTTACACACATCCCCACAGCTCTTTACACACATTCCATAGGACTTTACACACACACATCCCCATAGCTCTTTACACACAGACATCCCCACAGCTCTTACACACATCCCCACATCCCCACAGCTCTTTACACACATCCCCACATCTCTTACACACATCCCCACAGCTCTATACACACACCCCCACAGCTTCTACACACATCCCCACAGCTCTTTACACACATCCCCACAGCTCTTTACACACATCCCCACAGCTCTTTGGGCGTTAGCGGAATGATCTGTCCAATACTGTAGGTAGTGTGGGCTGCGTAGACGAGGCACTTCAGTGTATCGCTGCTTGATTTGGTTCTTGCCTCAACCCCGTCTGCTGTCACTTTCCTTTCTCAGTCAAGGGGTGCTTTTCATTGGTTGGCAGTGAGACACTCGGGGTGATGTGGTTGCTCTCTCCTCTCAGCCGCTCTGCAAACTCCAATGATTTGGCTCTGCCTTTGCTGCATTGTAGTGGTCATAGGTTAGGCCTTCTAGAAGGCTTCTTTAAGCCTTAGTGTTTTATCCCACGGGCTTAACCTCAAGTGATGACACCAATGGCAGTAGTCCCCCCCCCCCCCCTCTGGATGATGGCAGTAGCCCCCCCCCCCCCCCCGCCCGCCCCCTCTGGATGATGGCAGTAGTCCCCTCTCTCTGGATGATGATGGCAGTAGTCGCTGTGCAGTCGGCGTCCCGGCATGCAGGCAAGCGTACACCAGACTGGATGGAATGATGGAAGTTTGCATAATTACAGCATTCTAAAGAGTTGGCTGAGATCCCCATTGGTAGTGTGTACTATGGAGTTCATTTGACTGTAGAAGGCTGCCATGTCCTGAAATTACACTACTAAAAAAACATACTACCGATACTGCCGAGAACTAGACATGTGGACCACAGCTGTGTGTGGTCACCTCTCCTTATCTTCAGCCGTTTCCGACCGAGGTGCGGCAGCTCAGCCCTTTAAAAAGCATCACCTCTTCCACTTTAGTGTGTGACCCTGTGAAACTCTACGCCACTCTAACCTGGTAAACAGTGTGCCTTTCTTTCTCTCTCTCTCTCTCTCTCTCTCTCTCTCTCTCTCTCTCTCTCTCCTCTCTCTGTCTCTCTCTGTGTCTCTCTGCCTCTTGACTGTCTCTCTCTCTCTCTGTCTCTCTCTCTCTCTCTCTCTCTCTCTCTGTCTCTCTCTGTGTCTCTCTGTGTCTCTCTCTGCCTCTTGACTCTCTCTCTCTCTCTCTCTCTCTCTCTCTCGCTCTCTCTCTCTCTCTCTCTCTCTCTCTCTCTCGTCATTACATTGATCTCTGACAGCGGGCTGCTCCGAGGCCCTGCAGCCTTTTATCTCCTCTCGCTGGCAAATGGTCTCAATGAAGTCAAAATGGCCGGAGGTCTGCTGGAGTGGGCCTAGACCTGTCTCCCCTCCCCGCTCCCTCGCTCTCTCTCTCGGCTCTTATTTGCTCTCTCTATTAGCTCTGCGAGAGGCTGAGCAGGAGTCCATCACCGCTCTCTCCTCCCGGCATGATGACGCTTGTTCCCTGGGAAATGATTTTCACCGAAGGAAGCACACGGGACTGTTTGGGTTTTCACAGAGCAGACCGGACGAGATTTTGTCCAAGAGGCAACAAACTAGTGTCATTGTAACTGAAATGTTGGCGCTTGTGTTGCCAAACTTGCCATCTTGGTTCGTGTGGCCCCTGCCCTGCCCTGTTCACAGGTGCTAATGGCTGATTAGGATGACTGGTGTTCCCGCACACTGTGTGATGGGATCGGAGAGAGCAGCGCAGACACTAACGGGAGAGAGAGAGCAGACACTCACGGGGGAGAGAGAGAGAGAGAGAGAGAGAGAGAGAGAGAGAGAGCAGCGCAGCGCAGACCGCTGGCAGCATCCCATGATTTAAGGCTAGAACTCCCTCTCACGTAGAATTCCGTAGATAGACATTTGTAGATGAGTGTAATTGATTAAGGTCCTGTTTCAGGGTTTACCAGCATGGAGGTGGCAGGATGAAGGCCCGCTCCTGTGTCCTCAGTGATTGCCTCTCTTTCTTTTTCACGACATTTGTCAAGCAGTTCCTGGGTAAACAAGTATTTAGACTCCAGATTGAGTATTGCATTTTGTGCACAAAATACACCAGCATTTTATCCATTTCTAGCCCTCCTTCAAGCGGATGTATTGTTACATTAGGCTCATCGCTATTATGAGTTCTTGGTTTATTGGGATTAAACCATGTTCCATTAGCAGCTGCTGCAGTTGGCTCCTGCGTCTCAAAGACATATTGGCCCTTGGCTCCTGCGTCTCAAAGACATATTGGCCCTTGGCTCCTGCGTCTCAAAGACATATTGGCCCTTGGCTCCTGCGTCTCAGACATATTGGCCCTTGGCTCCTGCGTCTCAGGCATATTGGCCCTTGGCTCCTGCGTCTCAGACATATTGGCCCTTGAGAGAAAGGAAGTCGCCTCCTTCTGGTGCGTCTTCATTTTGATGAAGAGGGAGCGGAGTGAGGATGAGGATGGACATTTGTCCTGCAGCGTTTCCCGAGAGGAAGTGGCATAGCACATTTAGGGAACTGAGTCAGTCAATCCCCGGGTTGAGCGCATGGCTGTCATCAAAGGCATGCTAGTGTAGTGTCCAGACCCCCCCCCCCCCCCCCCCCCCCCCCCCCCTCCTCCAAAAACAACTCCTGGGCCCCTCCGTGCCCCCCTTTAGGCCCCTCCCCCTCACCTGCTTAACCCCGCGCAGCTGCCAAGTGACTCACGCCTCCAGAGAGCGGGGCTGGGGGAATCCAACCCTGCAGTCCTGTGCGCCTCCAGAGAGCGGGGCTGGGGGAATCCAACCCTGCAGTCCTGTGCGCCTCCAGAGAGCGGGGCTGGGGGAATCCAACCCTGCAGTCCTGAGCTCTCCGTGGGCGTGCAGCGTTTGATGAGGACATCTACAGAGGGACGCCGTCCTCCCTTTCCCCCAGGATCATTCGAGAGGCTCATTTCATGTAATCGGCAATGATTAAAGGTGTTTTGTGTTGTGGCGGAGGTATTCCAACGCCCCGCTCTCTCTTGCTTGAGAGTCCTCTGTGTGGCGCGTCTCCCATAACACGTCTGTGGTGTTGACAGGACGTCTCCCCTGTTATTGAGGCTAAAACACATGTGGACGGGCCTGCACTGACCTGTGTGTGTGTGTGTGTGTAATGTGTGTGTGTGTGTGTGTGTGTGTGTGTGTGTAATGTGTGTGTGTGTGTGTGTGTGTGTAATGTGTGTAATGTGTGTGTGTGTGTAATGTGTGTGTGTGTGTGTGAGAACACGTTAGCAGACATGTGTCCTTGGGGCTTAAAGAACAGCCCTCCCGCTCACTGACTTACTCATAACCGCCATTGTGCAAGAAAGGAATGTGGGCAAATATTACTGCTGTCAATCAGAGGTCACAGGAAGGCAGCTTTCGTCACACGCCCACGCAGTGTAGCGGAGGGAGGAACTGAGGGGGCTGAGGTGTGTGTGTGTGCGCTGTGTGTGCTGTGTGTGTGTGTGTGTGTACTGTGGGCTGGAGAAGTTTCCTCTACTGAAGGAGTATTTGCTGTCCTCCAAAGTTCTTTTGTTTTCTGTGATGAAGCTCTATGCACGCATGTTTTAAGCTTTCAGTGGTTTTGTGAGTTAACCTCGGTGTGGTCTCGACTGGTGTCAAAACCCAACTATACGGAACTCCTATAATCAGCAGATCTTTGCAGAGCAGACTGGCTGAGCCTCTAATGTCTCTTGCCCCACAGATGAAGAGGTTCCTGCAGACATGGTGGCAGAAGAATCTGGGAATCCCGGAGCTCAAAATAGTCCGTACCAGCTACGAAGGAAGTCCCTGCTACCGAAGAGAACAGCCTGTCCCACGAGCAAGACGAGCATGGAGGCAAGTGTGCGTTCAGGCATTGGAGGCCATTGGAGTCCCACTCCAACCTGGGCACTCGGTAGCTCCTGTGTTACCCCACACAGGGATCCCAAATCTGGGGGCCGATTGTAGCCTTCAGTGGAAAATATCCCTTTGAACATATTTTAGCCTTGGATAAATGTGAAATCCTGTCAGGAAAACTAGGCTCTGATAATACGGAGAATAGAATAAATAAATCCCCATCCCCCCCCCCCCCTACATTTATGAGTGATGGAGCCGAGCCAGAGGCCTGGCTCTGTCACCGTGGTGATTTATCTCCCCCCCCATTGCAAAGGTGATGTTTCAATCTGTTATTTTACTCATGTTGAGACCCTGCTTCATTAAAGCCAGCTGACATTTAGATAAAAGCCATTTGAGGTAATGGCCTAATTTGGCCCCCCCCGACAAAATCAGTCGGTACCAGCTCCATTTTGGATCTGTTAGCAGCGGTCGCATCATTTAATGAATTCAGTTGTTTTAAAACAGGGTGCATTTTAATGTCTCTTTCATGTACAGTGTAGGAATGCTTGTTGATGGGGAATGGCAAGATTGTAGCTAATCCCATTTCTTTTTCACAGGGGGCCTCGACTTCAACTACAGAGAACTTTGGCCACAGAGCCAAGCGTGCGAGAGTGTCTGGGAAATCACAAGACCTTCCAGGTAACGCGTCACAATTTACACCAGACATCCAACCGGTTCTGTTCACAATTATAGAACTTAAATACAAAGTCTTCATCTTAGTTCTGTAATATAAACTTTATTGTTGATTAATATCAAGATATCTGTATTAAAAGTGTTAAGAAGCAAAAAAGAAGCAAATACTGAGCTGAATGACATAATACAGTTGATCACACAGACTTACACCATTGGCTCGAAGTCAGTGATTTCAAGACTCTACCAGGGAATAACTAAGGGAAGAGGCTGTTCCACAAAGTATATCAGAGAAATGGGAAAAATAAGCAGATGTAAGGGAAATTGTCTAGGGAGATTTAACAGAGAGTCCTCCTCCGTTTGTTGTTGTAACAAGACACAAACCCTAGTCACTGCTTGCTAACACACGATCCCTACATACTGTAATTACATGAGGGTGTGTGGGAACCTCCCGTGTGTTTGGATGAGGGTGTGTGTGTGAACCTCCCGTGTGTGTGGATGAGGGTGTGTGTGTGTGTGTGTGTGTGTGTGTGTGTGTGTGTGTGTGTGAACCTCCCGTGTGTGGATGAGGGTGTGTGTGTGTGTGTGAACCTCCTGTGTGTTTGGATGAGGGTGTGTGTGGGTCAGTTTGGCAGGAGCCTTAGAGAGCGGGCACGTCCCTGTCGACATGCTCGCACTCCCTGCCCAGTGACTCCTGCTAAATGACCAGCCCAAGCGCTGGTTTCTTATTGAATCCGTTCAGGTTTGGTTTGTGGAGGTTCCCACACAAGGGAGACCACAGGCCTCATGCTCCTGCACGGGGCCTAATACATGTGTGAACCATGACTGCCAGGACAGGTGTGCTTTTACCTAATTAATAGGCACAGGTAGTGACATCACTGAAGCTCCGCCTGTCAGCCAAGGCTCTCCCTACCATGGCACCTAAACTATCTTAATCAATCATAATGAATCGTCCCTTATTTGCAGCGTCTGAATGTGTCTTCTCCCTGTCTCAGCTGCACCAGCAGAGCAGTACCTCCAGGTGAGACTACCTGACGAGGTGGTCCTGAAGATCTTCTCGTACCTGCTGGAGCAGGACCTGTGTCGGGCGGCCTGCGTCTGCAAGCGCTTCACTGAGCTGGCCAACGACCCCATCCTATGGTGAGACTTCTGGACCCCATCTACCCTGCTTTATTCGTTCATTATGTCCCAGGATTCATCTTTGAAGATAAGCGTGCTTTAAGCTCCATTTCCCTTCCCTCATGTCCTCACAATCTTACCGTGTGTGTGTGTGTGTGTGTGTGTGTGTGTGTGTGTGTGTGTGTGTGTGTGTGTGTGTGTGTGTGTGTGTGTGTGTGTGTGTGTCTGTGTGTCTGTGTGTCTGTGTGTGTGTGTGTGTGTGTGTGTGTGTGCATTGCAGGAAGAGGCTTTACATGGACGTGTTCGAGTACACACGCCCCATGATGCACCCAGAGTCCGGAAAATTCTACCAGATCAACCCTGACGAGTACGAGCAGCCCAACCCCTGGAAGGAGAGCTTTCAGCAGCTGGTACGCGTCTCAATTAAAGAGCTCTTCTCATGCCGGCTCAGAGCTGTTCTCGTGCTGGCTCAGAGCTGTTCTCACGCCGGCTCAGAGCTGTTCTCGTGCTGTTCTCATTCATTTACGGAGGTGAAAATGAAGGGCCAGCTTAGAAGGAGGCGTCTGCGATGGCTCTCTAATAACATTATTCACGATTTAACTGGGTCTTGTTTTGTTTGTGCAGTACAAAGGAGCTCACGTCAAGCCAGGCTTCGCTGAACACTTCTACAGCAACCCAGCACGATACAAAGGCAGAGAGAACATGCTGGTGAGTATTCAGCTCTTTGGTCGTCGTCGTCTTCTGAAGCCCAACCTGGTCGCTTGCCTTGTTTGTCTGATGCCACTCGTTGTGTTGCTGTTCCAGTATTACGACACCATCGAGGATGCCCTGGGAGGGGTGCAGGAGGCCCACTTTGATGGCCTGATATTCGTCCACTCGGGGATCTACACGGACGAGTGGATTTATATCGAGTCACCGATCACGATGATCGGAGCTGGTATGTGTCGCGGCCCGCACACTCATTCATGATCAGAACTCCTCTGGCCTGTAAATACGCTGCCTCTGTGCACACATAAGTACTGTACCTTTTAATTAACATCGTTATTTATCGTCCCTAATTTTAGCTCCTGGCAAAGTAGCTGATAAAGTCATCATTGAAAACACGAGAGACTCCACATTTGTGTTCATGGAAGGATCTGAGGACGCGTACGTGGGCTATATGACCATAAAGGTAGGTTATGAAGCAGGTTTAAAGAGTCTATGATGTTCAGCTGGTCTGGGCAGGTTTTAAGAGTCTATGATGTTCAGCTGGTCTGGGCAGGTTTTAAGAGTCCATGATGTTCAGCTGGTGGTCTGGGCAGGTTTTAAGAGTCCATGAGGTTCAGCTGGTGGTCTGGGCAGGTTTTAAGAGTCCATGATGTTCAGCTGGGGGTCTGGGCAGGTTTTAAGAGTCCATCAGTTCAAGTTTCTAAGAAGGAGGAATAGACAACGGCTGTCAGAAAAGAGCCGTCTCGGCTTGTGGCCGTCTCATGGTTGCCGTCTTGTGCTTGTGTGTGGTTACCCTTGCTATTGGCTATCTGCTGTGAGGTGTGTGTGTGTGTGTGTGTGTGTGTGTGTGTGTGTGTGTGTGTGTGTGTGTGTGTGTGGGGGGGGTTACCCTTGCTATTGGCTATCTGCTGTGAGGTATAGGCATGCTCAGTGCTGTGTGTGTTGTGTGTGGTTACCCTTGCTATTGGCTATCTGCTGTGAGGTAGTGGCATATGCGTGTGTGTGGTGTTACCCTTGCTATTGGCTATCTGCTGTGAGGTAGTGGCGTGCTGTGTGTGTGTGTGGTTACCCTTGCTATTGGCTATGTGCTGTGAGGTAGTGGCATACTCAGTGCTGTAGGTGTTCAGTGTGTGTGTGGTGACCCTTGCTATCTGCTGTGAGGTAGTGGCATGCTCAGTGCTGCAGGTGTTCTGTGTGTGTGTGTGTGTGTTGTGTTTGGTTACCCTTGCTATTGGCTATGTGCTGTGAGGTAGTGGCGTACTCAGTGCTGCAGGTGTTCAGTGTGTGTGTGTGTGTGTGTGAGTGGTTACCCTTGCTATTGGCTATCTGCTGTGAGGTAGTGGAATGCTCAGTGCTGTGTGTGTGTGTGTGTGTGGTTACCCTTGCTATTGGCTATCTGCTGTGAGGTAGTGGCATGCTCAGTGCCCCAGGTGTTCTGTGTGTGTGTGTGTGTGTGTGTGTGTTGTGTTTGGTTACCCTTGCTATTGGCTATGTGCTGTGAGGTAGTGGCGTACTCAGTGCTGCAGGTGTTCAGTGTGTGTGTGTGTGTGTGTGTGTGTGTGTGGTTACCCTTGCTATTGGCTATCTGCTGTGAGGTAGTGGCATGCTCAGTGCCCCAGGTGTTCAGTGTGTGTGTGTGTGGTTACCCTTGCTATTGGCTATCTGCTGTGAGGTAGTGGCGTACTCCGTGTGTGTGTGTGTGTGTGTGTGTGTGTGTGTTGTGTGTGGTTACCCTTGCTATTGGCTATCTGCTGTGAGGTAGTGGCATGCTCAGTGCCCCAGGTGTTCAGTGAGGAGACCATTGCATTCGCCACAACCCCAGGCTTGACACGGCCTTCAGGCCACAGTTGTTATTGAGGAATTCATTGTAGCATTAAATAAACAAACCATGTTGCAACTTGCCTCCGCCACCTTATTTCCCTAAAATGTCACATGTTGCGAAGTAATAGTAAACAAAAAAAGAGTGGCCTTGTACTGACACAATGTATAAAACTGATAGTAAGCAAATAATCGTAAAATCTGTGTTTAAAAAAAAAACTGTTGTGGTGGATCTACAGATCCCTTTGAGGCGCACTCAAATGAAGATATCCAGCTGCGATGCTGGCTGAGTCCTGATCAATCTCTGTGTGCGTCTTTTCTCTCTCTCTCTCTCTCTCTCTCTCTCTCTCTCTCTCTCTCTCTCTCTCTCTCTCTCTCTCTCTCTCTCTCTCTCTAGTTTAACCCTGATGGTTGAGTCCTGATCCATCTGTGTGTGTCTTCTCTCGCTCTAGTTTAACCCCGATGGCTGAGTCCTGATGAATCTGTGTGTGTCTTCTCTCTCTCTCGCTCTAGTTTAACCCCGATGACAAGTCGGCCCAGCACCACAACGCCCACCACTGCCTGGAGATCACCGTCAACTGCAGCCCCATCATCGACCACTGTATCATCCGCAGCACCTGCACCGGTATGAATCCCAATGACTGCGGGTGCCCTTACCTGCCCTTACCTGCCCTTGAGCCGTCTGAAGCCGAGTGGACTATTGGAATACTATTGTGCATTTAGAATCTTAATTTGCGATTTAACGTCTGCATTAAACATAGAGGGGGCGGCAGTGGTACAGGAGGTAGAGAAGTCGTTTAGTAATCAGAAGGTTGCTAGTTCGATTCCCTGTCGAAGTGTCCTTGAGCAAGACACTGAACCTCTAATTGCTCCTGATGTGCAGTGTGCCATCAGTGTAAATGTAAAATGTGTATACATTGTAAGTCACACATATGTAAGTCGCTTTGGATAAAAGCGTCTGCTAAATGACCTAAATGTAAATGTAAATAGAGCTGTTTCACTGATGTCAGGGATGGCTTGCCAGTGGAGCATTTGGTTAAGAGAGATTTCTGGGACACTATTGTGCTTGTGTGTCTAGTATAGTTTATTGTTTAGTATGCACATTGTGTCTAGTATAGTTTATAGTTTAGTATGCACATTGTGTCTAGTATAGTTTATTGTTTAGTATACACATTGTGTCTAGCCTTAACTGAATTTCTCTCTCGAATCTTAATTTGCGATTTACCGTCTGTATTAAACATAGAGCTGTTTCACTGATGTCAGGGATGGCTTGCCAGTGGAGCATTTGGTTAAGAGAGATTTCTGGGTGTGCTGCTGGGTGTGTTGGCCACGTCCCCCTGTGCCATGCTGGTGTTAGCCCGATGCCAAAGCTAACCACGTGTCTGTGCTCTCTCTCTCTCTCTCTCTCTCTCTTTCTTTCTTTCTTTCTTTCTTTCTTTCTTTCTTTCTTTCTCTCTCTCTCTCTCTCTCTCTCTCTCTGTCTCTCTCTCTCTCTCTCTCTCTCTCTCTCTCTCTCTCTCGTGTGTGTGCCTGCAGTGGGCTCAGCCGTCTGCGTAAGCGGACAGGGCGCCTGTCCAACCATCAAACACTGCAACATCAGCGACTGTGAGAACGTGGGACTGTACATCACAGACCACGCACAGGTAAAACAAATCATCCTTTCAGCACAAACAGATGTATAAATGAATGTACATTGAAATATCAAGTTTTTTTTCTTTGTATTGTTTGTCCTAAACCAATACATTTGTAATGTTTTTAGGGAGTATTGCATTAAATGCCCTGAACAGAACACCATTTTCACGCTAATAGCGACCACCCTCTCTCATTCTAGGGTATATATGAAGACAATGAGATTTCCAACAATGCTTTAGCTGGGATCTGGGTGAAAAACCACGGCAACCCCATCATTAGACGGAACCACATCCACCACGGCAGAGATGTGGGCGTGTTCACCTTTGACCACGGCATGGTGGGTGAAACCGGCTTCATGCTCTTCAGTTCTCTCTTCCCTCATCCTTCAGAAAGTTCTAGATGCACTAGGCGTGTGTGTGTGTGTGTGTGTGTGTGTGTGTGTGTGTGTGTGTGTGTGTGTGTGTGTGTGTGTGTGTGTGCCTCTGCGTGTGTGCCTGTGTGTGTGTGTTTCATCGTCTTGAAGAGGAAAGCATTGCCATCCTGAGGCTTAATCCTCAAGACTGACAGACCCCTCCAGCACAAGTAGTTACATAAGCGCCTTAATCTGGTGCCGAAAATTCCACTCGCCCAAAAAAATAATTGTAAATTTATGCAGATCCATCCACTGCTGTTTTGTCACTTTGGAGATGTGGCGGAAGAGCTTGTTGTATGTCCCCCCCCTAGTCTCCTTCCCTTCTTGAGAGAGTGAGAGAGCGAGCGAGAGAGAGCTAAACATGGCCCCTGTGATGCTGTCTCCCCCTTGGCAGGGCTACTTTGAGAGCTGCAACATCCACCGGAACCGGATCGCGGGCTTCGAGGTGAAGGCCTACGCCAACCCCACAGTGGTGCGCTGCGAGATCCACCACGGGCAGACGGGCGGCATCTACGTGCACGAGAAGGGCCGAGGCCAGTTCATCGAGAACAAGATCTATGCAAACAACTTTGCTGGGGTCTGGATCACCTCCAACAGCGACCCAACCATCAGGTACTTGGGCTATAGAATCTGTTATCAGGTACTTGGGCTATATAATCTGCCATCAGGTACCTGGGCTATAGAATCTGCCATCAGGTACTTGGGCTATATAATCTGCCATCAGGTACCTGGGCTATAGAATCTGCCATCAGGTACTTGGGCTATATAATCTGCCATCAGGTACCTGGGCTATAGAATCTGCCATCAGGTACTTGGGCTATAGAATCTGCCATCAGGTACTTGGGCTATAGAATCTGTTGTCTTGGGCTATATGATCTGTTGTTTGATTGTAATCTCCTGTAGTACTTGGGCTATTTAATCTGTTGTTTTATTGTAATCTCCTGTAGTACTTTGTGTGGTTGTGCTCGAGAAGGACTAACTCTTTATGTCTGTCACGCACAGAGGCAACGCCATCTTCAACGGGAACCAAGGCGGTGTTTACATATTTGGCGATGGACGGGGTCTTATAGAAAGCAACGACATCTATGGCAATGCCTTGGCTGGCATTCAGATCAGGACAAACAGCTGCCCCATCGTTCGGCACAACAAGATCCACGATGGACAGCACGGAGGCATCTACGTGGTATGGGAATGGCCAAAAATACTAAAGTCACTGTAGATTATACACTACGATACACTATAGTCCTCTACCCTCAGTCAACACTATAATACGCTATAGTCCTCCACCCTCAGCACTATAGTCACTATACACTATAGACTATACACTATAGTCACTATAGACCAGGGGTTTTCAACTGGTTTTGTCCCAGGGACCACCATTCTGACCAGAAAGTAATCCGCGGCCCACTGATGTGCCAGTGATTCCCAAAAGATTTTACAGTCCCGTACCCTTTTTCATGTTTGTAACCGCCGCCACCGCCACGCCCCCACTCCCCGCACACATATTCTGCCTACAATACTTGTCAGTGTAATTTCATCAGTATTTTGGGCAATGCGACTTGGCTATTCAGACATAAATATGTCGACGGGCCCAAGTATATTTATAAAAATAAAAAAAGTCAATGGTGAACTGATCAACATAGGCTCATGTCGCGGACCCCCTGCAATGCCGTCGCGGACCACCTGGTTGAAAACCCCTGCTATAGACTATAGACTATACACTATAATACACTATAGTCCTCAACACTATAATACACTATAGACAATACATAATAATAGACTATAGACAATAATAGACTATAATACACTATAGTCCTCCACCCTCAGCTAGTGTATGAAGCACCTGTTGGAGCGTGTCGTACTCCTCAGCATGGGGAAGAGCTAACTTTACCCTAGCTAAGCCATCGATGGTGTTAGATGTAGATGTGTGTTTAGGTGGCCAAACGAATGTAAAGATGTGTGTTGGCGTCTCCACAGCATGAGAAGGGCCAGGGCGTGATCGAGGAGAACGAGGTGTACAGTAACACGCTAGCCGGCGTGTGGGTGACCACGGGGAGCACCCCAGTCCTGAGGAGGAACCGCATCCACAGCGGGAAACAGGTGTGTGTGTGTGTGTGTGTGTGTACACGAATGTTTGTGTTTCGGTCAGCCAAACGGATTTTCTTGTGTGCATTAACGTAATCACACCCTAAATATGTTGTGTTTGCATGTGTACACACACAGGTCGGTGTGTACTTCTATGACAATGGCCATGGTGTCTTGGAGGACAATGACATCTACAATCACATGTATTCTGGTGTCCAGATCAGGTGTGTGATCGTAAAACCCCTCACGACTGACACAGAACTGAGTTATATCGATTCCTCTATTTTGCCACTGTAAGGTGTTGATGTCTTATGTCGGCTGTAACGTGTTGATGTAAGGTGTTGATGTCTTATGTCGGCTGTAAGGTGTTGATGTCTTATGTCGGCTGTAACGTTTTGATGTAAGGTGTTGATGTCTTATGTCGGCTGTAAGGTGTTGATGTCTTATGTCGGCTGTAACGTGTTGATGTACGGTGTTGATGTCTTATGTCGGCTGTAACGTGTTGATGTAAGGTGTTGATGTCTTATGTCGGCTGTAAGGTGTTGATGTCTTATGTCGGCTGTAACGTGTTGATGTACGGTGTTGATGTCTTATGTCGGCTGTAACGTGATGATGTTCTATGTCGGCTGTAAGGTGTTGATGTCTTATGTCGGCTGTAAGGTGTTGATGTACGGTGTTGATGTCTTATGTCGGCTGTAACGTGTTGATGTCTTATGTCGGCTGTAACGTGATGATGTTCTATGTCGGCTGTAAGGTGTTGATGTCTTATGTCGGCCTTCTCTGGCTCCACAGAACCGGCAGTAACCCCAAGATCAGACGGAACAAGATCTGGGGAGGGCAGAACGGCGGCATTCTTGTTTACAACTCTGGTGAGGACACGGGTCATATCATATTCGTCTCCAAATGTGTGTTTCTGGTGCTTCAAAATGATCCCATCAGTGTCCCTCAGACTAAATGTCATTTAGCTTGGTGTGAGAACCTCCACGGTTGTTACCTTCTGACTAATCCGTTAACGCTTCCCGAAACCCTGATCCTAGGTCTGGGCTTCATTGAAGACAATGAGATCTTTGACAATGCCATGGCCGGCGTGTGGATCAAAACGGACAGCAACCCAACGCTACGTAGAAATAAGATCCACGACGGGAGGGATGGTGGCATCTGCATATTCAACGGAGGAAGAGGTGAGCTGCCAGGATGGACTCCCATTGGTCTCTCAGGTCTGGGCCAGGATGGACTCCCATTGGTCTCTTAGGTCTGGGGCAGGATGGACTCCCGTGGGGTCTCTTAGGTCTGGGGCCAGGAGCGGTTCTCTATTGACACGTGTTCTCTGGTGTTCACCTGGCCTCGGCCCTCCTGATGTGGGCCATTTCTGAAAACAATTAGGCCCGTCTCCGACCTGGAAGACTAAAGCCCGGTCTCTTCATCTGCAGGCCAATAGTGCTTGGCGTTATCCGTTACAGACAGCAAGTAGATCTGCTGCCATGCTAGGAATAGAGATTAGAAACCGTTTGGACCGAGCGATACTGATTGTGTGTGTGTGTGTGTGTGTGTGTGTGTGTGTGTTACAGGTTTGCTCGAGGAGAACGATATCTTCAGAAATGCTCAGGCCGGAGTCCTCATTAGTACCAACAGTCATCCCGTATTACGGAAAAATCGGATATTTGACGGCTTCGCCGCAGGTAGGAACCAGAGATCAAATGAAATTATTATTTGTGTTCAATCGATCAGAGATCAAATTAAATGATTATTTTTATTCAATCGATGAAGGATCAAATGAAATGATTATTTGTGTTCAATCGATGAGAGATCAAATGAAATGATTATTTGTGTTCAATCGATGAGAGATCAAATGAAATGATTATTTGTGTTCAATCGATGAAGGATTTGGACTAACGCTTGGCTTTGTGTTTCCCGAACAGGCATCGAGATCACAAACCATGCCACGGCGACATTAGAGGGCAATCAGATTTTCAATAACCGCTTCGGAGGATTGTTTCTAGCATCTGGTGTCAACGTTACTATGAAAGGTGAACGGAAAAAAAGCGGTTGTTCTATTCATAAATGTGTTACTGAACTGTTGAATCCCGTTGAATGAATCGGGCCGAGTTGGCATTGACAGACCACTTCCTTCTCTTCTCTCCCGCCCTCTGCAGATAATAAAATCATGAACAATCAAGATGCTATCGAGAAGGCTGTCAGCAGAGGTCAGTGCCTGTACAAGATTTCCAGTTACACCAGCTATCCAATGCACGATTTTTACAGGTAACCACCTTCCCACCATCTTTCTTTTACTGATCACACGTAACCGTCAACGTGACCTAACCTGTGTTCATCCTGTGCTTCCTCTTCCCCCAGGTGTCACACCTGTAACACAACAGACCGCAACGCCATCTGCGTGAACTGCATCAAGAAGTGCCATCAAGGGCACGATGTGGAGTTTATTAGGCATGATAGGTTAGTATTCCACTCAGCCCTGTGCTTCACACCTCAGACATTACATGTGGAGTTTATTAGGCATGATAGGTTAGTCCCGCATTGCTTATTTCCATTCATATGTTGTTCAGTAAGTGGTTCCACTTGTGTGAAATCCCTCTCTGGAATGCTAACAAGGAAGCATAGCATTCCACTCAAGTGCTAACGAGGAAGCATAGTATTCACTCATAGCCCTGTGCTAACGAGGAAGGAAGCATAGTATTCACTCATAGCCCTTTGCTAACAAGGAAGCATAGTATTCCACTCATAGCCATGTGCTAACAAGGAAGCATAGTATTCCACTCATAGCCATGTGCTAACAAGGAAGCATAGTATTCCACTCATAGCCATGTGCTAACAAGGAAGCATAGTATTCCACTCATAGCCATGTGCTAACAAGGAAGCATAGTATTCCACTCATAGCCCTTTGCTAACGAGGAAGCATAGTATTCACTCATGTGCTAACGAGGAAGGAAGCATAGTATTCACTCATAGCCCTGTGCTAACGAGGAAGGAAGCATAGTATTCACTCATAGCCCTGTGTTAACGAGGAAGCATAGCCCTGTGCTAACGAGGAAGCATAGCATTCCACTCATAGCCCTTTGCTAACGAGGAAGGAAGCATAGCATTCACTCATAGCCCTGTTCTAACGAGGAAGGATAGTATTCCACTCATAGCCCTGTGCTAACGAGGAAGGAAGCATAGTATTCCACTCATTTGCTAACGAGGAAGCATAGCATTCACACCTCAGACATTACATGTAGACGTCCAGTATTTGCTGAATGACCTCTTGCCATGCATCATGATCTAGAGTGATATACAAATTGAAGTGCATGATCAAGAGTGAAATAATATTTGAAAGTAAAATATTTGTCTAGACATTTAGTTTCTCCCTCTGACAAACATTCTCTGTCTAGTCATTGACCTGCTTCTCTCTCTCTCTCTCTCTCTCTCTCTCTCGTCAGGTTTTTCTGTGACTGTGGCGCAGGGACGTTGTCAAACCCGTGCACGCTGGCCGGAGAGCCCACACACGACACGGACACACTCTATGACTCGGCGCCCCCTATAGAGTCCAACACCCTGCAGCACAACTGAGCCCCCCCACCCCCGCCCCCCCCCGAGGCCTTGGCCCCCCCCGCCTCTCCAGGACTGTGTACCCCCTTGCCCCAAGCGCTCCCGCTCCCTTCCCCCACACCTCCGCCCGTCCCGTCGTGTGTGTGCTCCGAGACCAACCCGTGGGGCCACCAAGCTAGATGTAATACAATTACACTTCACAGGACTTGTTCAACTTCAAACAAACGAGAAAAGAAAAGAGATAACACAAGCAGAGGGGACGTTTATATTTAAAACAAAACAGAGAGGTAATGGGGGGGGAAAGCATATTCTGCTGTGGACTTGGCTTTTTTTTGTTTTGTTTTTCAGTTTCATTTCTTGCGACCCTGAGTTTAAAAAGAGAAAAAAAAAGTAAAATGATGGGAGGAGCTGTCATGATGCAGCATCGGGTGCATGACCAGTGCTCACACCTAGTCGTCCTCCTCCTCGCCCTCGCCCTCCTGGAGGCTGGGAGGAGTATGGGGAGAGAGAAAGAGAGAGAGATTCCTCTAGCCAACCCCCACCTCCCCACACCCCCTAGGTCTGTCCCTGAGCCACTGGGAGATAACGGTTCACGTCGGGAGGCGGAATCTCCCGTGGATACGTTCTCCACCACCGGTCCTCCAAGCAGCAGTCCTGTTGTGTGTACAAGTACGGACAAGTGTGTGTGTGCGAGAGTGTGCGTATGTATGTATGTTTGTGTGCGTGTGTGTGTGTGTATACAAGTACGGACAGATGACCCAGCACTTCAGCTTTTTCACCTTTTTTGTTTTTGGTTCATCTTTTTTTTTTATTTTTAAAGAAAAAATGTTATTGAGATTTTGATTTTAACGCTTTCTCATGTAGATTTGTATTTTCAAGCAAAAATCTTAATGTACTTGAATATCTTTTATTTTATTAAATATATTAATTTGTGGGAGGGAGGGGAGGGGAGGGGGGGTTATTATTATACTTTAGACTTGCTGTAATTGTACTCATGCTGCAGGGTGTAAGTTCTTTCTGTGAAAGAGATTATTGGGGGTTAGGGGAGGGAAGCAGTGAATAACACTAATTGCTCTCCAGCAATGTTGAATTTATTGGTATTGAAGGAAAAAAGAAAGGGGATCAAGAACAGACGTCGGATTTTAAACTGTTTTAGCATAAGACAGTGTTTTCACGAGACTGGTGGTGTGACACTTTTTTTTTTTTTTTTTGCCCTATAAAGCTTTTGTAGTGTGTTTAGATTTAGTATTAAAAAAAAAGAAAACGCCTACCCCTCTGCCCTGTCCCTTTTACTTCCTGTGTTTTGGTGAACTTTGATATGGGCGTGCGTGCGTTTAGAACACTCTTCCGAAAGGCCCAAAGGGAGATTATCCTCCATAATTGACTGAGTAAAGAACAGGCGGATATATAGTATAGTCAAACTTGAGGTCCAGTCAACTTGAGGTCCAGTCTCGTGGAAGCACTGATGTCTGAACCAGACCGCCACGGCCCACCCGGCCTGCACTGGGCAAAATGGCGCCGGTTCCTGGTGGTATAAACATTGCTGGAGATATTTATCTTTGTAAGAAAAAAAAAAGAAAAGAAAGAAAGGCTTCTGCTCCAGTGAAGCCAAGACGAGTATCGACACAGCTGTTTTATTATTATTATTTTATTTGGTTTTGCTTTTTTTAATTTTATTTTCCTTCCCCCCCAATCCAACTGTAATGGTGACTGTGGGTTCTCATACAGCCTGAATTGTATGCATGTTCCATAACATCTAGACTTAATATATTGTGGAGTATTCAATAACCATTATGTAGATGTTAGTATTAATCAAAAAGGGTTTAATTTCCTAGGCAAAGAGGAAAGTGTTTCATTTTTAAAAATAAACTTTATTAGATCATTTCAGTAGTGGTGAATGGTTTAATACATGAGAAGTAGAAAAGAAAAAAGAAACTTGGAAAGAACTGATGGGAAAGCAAAGACGCTTCCATCACAGACTGGCCATCATCTCAACAAGGGGGGCGAACTGCTCCAGACCAGCAGAGGGATCCTCAGCAAACGCACACAGCTTCCTGTGACGAGAGAGAAGAAGAAGTCACATCAGAACGTGCTATCAGCCAATCAGGGAGAGCAGCTGTTCAGTGATGGGACTGAATTTGTTTTAATTCAATTTGTGAATCGATTAACTATAATAATATGTGATCTGATTGGTGCAGTTATGTTGTTCCAGACTGGATCTGCTTTGGGACTGAAATCCAAATCGCAGCGAGTCGGTTCGCCTGTGGCCACATAGATGTCTCAAAAAGAATCAATAACAAGGTTTTAAATTTGACATGCGCTCCAGTTCAGCTGCGGGTGTGGTGAGTCTTGTGAAGGTGTGTGCTCTTACCTGAAGAGCCGGAGGGTGACGGTGCTCTTCTCGAACTCCTTGGCCTTCCGGTGGCCGGACTGGATGACCGCCTCGGGGAGGCTGGCCAGCCGGGCGGCGTTGAAGCCGTAGCTCTTGGGGCAGGCACCGCCGACGAACTTGTAGAGGAAGGTGATGGTCTCCTGGCTGGGGTCCTCACACTCGTTCTCCACCATGCACGCCTGATGAGGGAGGGAGGGAGGGAGAGAGACGGGAAATGAGATAGTGTGTGTCAAAACATTGACCTTACAATCCAGTTCTTGGGAAGAAATCTCTAGTTCTGCCATGTCTGCGTCACCAACATAAGACCAAAGATGTGTTCTGGTGATCGGACAAACGGTAGTATCAACCTCTAATCTTAAGGTCCACGCAGAATCTTTTTCTGTGAGATGGAGGCCATGAAAGGTTTATGCTGTTCAGTCCTAACAACTATTAAATCACTGAATACTGCCCTCTAGTGGTGGGGAAAAGCCAGTACAGTGCGCAGCAACACTCGTCAATCTCTGCGTGTTTGAAAAGCGTTTCCAGAAATGTTCCTCACCTCTGCTTCTATATAAAGATGAATTAAATACTGAAAGAAGAGAGAACATTCTCACCTAGAATATGATGGACAGAATAATGGTTACCACTTTAAAGAAAACTAACCATCTACAACAGGGGTCGGCAAGTAACTTGGGCCGCGGGCCAGTATTTTTCCTCGCCACTAGGTGGCGGGCCAAAGTCTGGGTTACTGCATATTAAGACAAGATAGATAGGTGCACTCGCAACAACTAGGCCTACATGGAGAATGGATAGGTCTACTACAAATAACTAATGATAATAAACCATGTGAATGAGCCCATTGGTTGTCTGTTTGAATAATTTAATTATTTTAACGAACTCTGTCTTATCCCCCTGTCAATATAGCCTTGCCTATTGTGAATAATAGCAATGACGAATTTTTTTCAACATTGAGCCTCCTAATTAGACCTAGGCTACCACTTAGACTACTTTTATTTCGAAATAGTTGGTTGACGCACCTCCTTAAAATGTTTATTGTTTGGGAAAATAGCGTGCAGAGAGAAATTAGCATACAATGTCTTTGTCAAAAGGTCTGAAGAGGAAAGTTGACAACGACAACAGAGCCTATTAAACTTTGCCTTTATCTTACCCGGCTTCATTAATGGAAAGCCCATGTGTCTCATCTGCAACAAAGTTGTTGTGGTTTGCAAAGGGTACAATGTCAATGATCTAGCTATGTCTCTTCAATTTAAGGAGTGATGAGGCTGGTGCACTCAATAGCTCGCTGTCGACTAACATTACCTCAGACAAGGTAGCTAGCTAGCAGGTTAGCTGGCAAAATAGTCTAACAAAACGAGATGACGATACAAATTTTAAAAGATGTTTTTTCTGACTTCCACAAACAGAAAACACAGCCGATTACCCGCGTTGTCATTATTGGTGCACAAAAACAGCTCTCACTGACTGACACTGGTGCTTGCTTTGTAGTAACAAAGTGACTTGTCATTTCTATGAGTGAGGTAACGTTAAAATTAGCTTTATTGAACGTCCTACAAAAGTCCCCCAATAAAAGTGTCATGGGTTTACGATCCATTTAAATTTCATTGATCTAACGATGTCAATTCAGAGATGCTAGTTATAAACCAACCGACACTTCTCTGTGACAGCCATTCGAAGACGTTACGAGAGGGTTGCCTTGCCAGAACAAACAGGAGGATGCTAGATAATATTACTATTTCTAATACGTTTTTGAAATTTGACATCAACATGGTCTGTCATCCAAACGTGGTGGCTCGTCATCGTTGGTGCACATAAATACTGTCTCATCCAGTGAGAATAGATGCGGGCGTTTAGGATTACTAGCCATAACTGTAAAACACACTGTTTCTCCTCAGGCGATCTGTCAGTAGTGAGATGTAGCGATAAAAAACTTCAGAAAAGTCAATGACAGGAAACCCAGTTTCCGGTTTCAAAATAAAAGTAAAATGTTAATCTAACCATTAGTGGGGTATTATTTCATGAATTAATGTTGTAATATAAAAACTGTCTCTTTAAAAAAAAACTGCTACGATCGGAATAATTTGACGGGCTCCAAAAATGTACTGGCGGGCCACAATTTGCCCGCGGGCCGCCTGTTGCCGACCCATGATCTACAACTTTAAAAAATAACCTGCATAATGGCGCCACCCAGTGGCAGATATTTACAACTACTATAAACAAGACAGACAAGTGAGTAATGTTGGGTGCTACTGCATCAAAATATCTGTTCACAGCACATTAAAACACAAGGCTCTTCGGTCACACAGGCTGGCTGGCTGAAGTTGGAAGTGATGACATTAATGTCATGGCATTAAATGAACAATTATGTTGAAGTATGCAGGAAGACTTGTCAACCCCAGAATGTTTGCTAGAGGGACTACATGTGGATTACATGGAATGGCGACAAGTCTAACTAAATGAACCATACATCAATCATAACATAAGAATATATTTGATCAATATATAATCCTAATGTCTAACCCTAAATATATATAATCCTAAATATAAATAATCCTAATGTCTAACCCTAAATATATATAATCCTAATGTCTAACCCTAAATATATATAATCCTAATGTCTGAACGCGGCCCGCTGACACTAGGGGGCCAGGCAGGCAGGCAGGCATCAGAGGCCTCACCATGTGTCCGAGTCTGACGGAGGGGTCCTTGGCGTGCTCCTCCACCAGGGAGTGGTAGTGAGTGGAGAAGAGGGTACGGCAGCAGATTCGCTCGGCCAGCTCTTTCACCACAGCACTGGCGATCGCTGTGCCATCATATGTAGCTGTGCCTCTGCCTGCACACACACACACACACACACACACACACACACACACACACACACATCACAAACGGGTTGGAACGGGAACAACAACAACGGGGGCATCAGGCCCACGCAGAATCAGGACCCCAGGTTACCCATAAACACACAGGTCTTACCCAGCTCATCGAGGAGTGTGAGTGTGTGTGTGTGTGTGTGTGTGTGTGTGTGTGTCTTACCCAGCTCATCGAGGAGCACGAGAGAGTGTCTGTGTGTGTGTGTGTGTGTGTGTGTGTGTGTGTGTGTGTGTGTGTCTTACCCAGCTCATCGAGGAGCACGAGAGATGAGTGTGTGTGTCTGTGTGTGTGTGTGTGTGTGTGTGTGTGTCTTACCCAGCTCATCGAGGAGCACGAGAGATGTGTGTGTGTGTGTGTGTGTGTGTGTGTGTGTGTGTCTTACCCAGCTCATCGAGGAGCACGAGAGATGAGTGTGTGTGTGTGTGTGTGTGTGTGTGTGTGTGTGTGTGTGTGTGTGTCTTACCCAGCTCATCGAGGAGCACGAGAGAGTGTGTGTGTGTGTGTGTGTGTGTGTGTGTGTGTGTCTTACCCAGCTCATCGAGGAGCACAAGAGAGTGTGTGTGTGTGTGTGTGTCTGTGTGTGTGTCTTACCCAGCTCATCGAGGAGCACGAGAGAGTGTGTGTGTGTGTGTGTGTGTGTGTCTTACCCAGCTCATCGAGGAGCACGAGAGAGTGTCTGGTGCCGTGCAGGAGGATGCTGGCCGTCTCACTCAGCTCCACGAAGAAGGTGCTCTCCCCTGCAACACACACACACACACACGGGTCAGAACCTCTCCCCTGCAACACACACACACGGGTCAGAACCTCTCCCCTGCAACACACGGATGGGTCAGAGCTTCTGCTGAACTACCTCTCAGTCATCACTGTAGACGCTCACATTCAGGATAGTGGTGTTGTAATTCAACATGTAGGTCAGTGATGTGTGGGTTCATTTCAATTCTATTTATATTTCTATAGCACCAATAACATTGAAGTGGTCTGTAGGCGCGTCACAGACCCCCACCCCCTGAGAGCACAGACCCCCACCCCCTGAGAGCACAGACTCCACCCCCTGAGAGCACAGACCCCACCCCCTGAGAGCACAGACCCCACCCCCTGAGAGCACAGAATAAGGTGACAGGAAGGAACCCAGCTCTTAAAGGGGGACCTGTGACACTGACAACTACATCTCCCAGAGGCAATGTGACAACTACATCTCCCAGAGGCAATGTGACAACTACATCTCCCAGAGGCAATGTGACAACTACATCTCCCAGAGGCAATGAACTACATCTCCCAGAGGCAATGTGACTAACGATACTAAGATTAACAACTACATCTCCCAGAGGCAATGTGACTAACAACACTAAGATTAACATTCAATGAACTTCACACAACAGTGGCACTGAACCCACACACCACTGATGGACAGGACGTCAGCGTGATCTGACCAACACGTGACCTGGCCAGCGCCTCGCTCTAGCCGAGGAGCGGACGCGTTCCCTCACCGGACATGATGCGGTCGGAGGCGCCCAGGCGGGTGAAGACTCGGTCCACGGGGGTGAAGCGCAGGGACTCCGCAGGGACGTGGCAGCCTAGCTGAGCCAGGATCACAATCAGCCCACACTGGAGAGGAAGAAGAGGAAGATCACAATCAGCCCACACTGGAGAGGAAGAGGAAGAGGATCACAATCAGCTCACACTGAGGAGGAAGGAGAAGAGGAGTCAGCAGGCTGGTACCCCTCGCATGCTCCTGAGGAAGAGGATGGTACCCCTCACATGCTCCTGAGGAAGAGGATGGTACCCCTCACATGCTCCTGACTGGACCCCCATTTGCCATGACCAAGAGCTGCTCCGTCACCAAGGATATGGATGTGTGTGTGTGTGTGTGTGAGAGTGTGAGTGTGTGTGTGTGTGTGTGTGTGTGTGAGCATGCGCCGTCACCAGGAGGAGATGATATGGATGCGTGTGTGTGTGTGTGTGTGTGTGTGTGAGCATGCGCCGTCACCAAGAGGAGATGATAAATGCATGTCTGCATAATTCTGCCATGGACAGCAGGTTCTGATTTACAGTCATGGGGGAACACATTTCATCGTAACGTAAGCGGACGAGAACATGGCTCATCATGAGATGAATAAATCAACAAAGGATAAATCTCAAGCACATTTGTTCCATTATGTTTGAAGCCACATCAAATATAACTGTCCAAACTTGCATTTGAGGATGTATGTCAACTCTTAATAGTCAATATATCAACTCTACATGTTTTACTGCTCAGGGTAAAGGTGTCTGTTATGGTACCATAAGGGCTAAGATCTCAACTCTACATGTTTTACTGCACAGGTTAAGGTTAAGATCAGAGTGTTCACCAAGCCTGTGCCAAACCACATCCTCCTTCCTGTCTAAACAGCAAACTGCTGGCCCAGGTGTTGAGTTCAGGATGTGTGCAGTGACATGGCTTACATGAAGCATTTACATTTAGTCATTTAGCAGACGCTTTTATCCAAATTAGGGGTTCAGTGTCTTGCTCAAGGACGCTTCGACAGGGAATTGAACTAGCAACCTTCTGATTACTAAACGACTTATCTACCTCCTGTACCACTGCTGCCCCTACAGAAGCAAGAATGTTAGCACTTAAAAAAAAGCCTTACAAGTACTAGATACAAACACATGTGTCATGTCAGACGAAAGAGGTGTGAACACAAGTTTCATTTTCAGGCCAACAACAGACGAGAAAAATGAGAGCAATACGTAGACTAGAAATGGGAAACTTCTAAAATGTGTTCTTGCCAGTTTTATGCCTAGTCTACCGTCTCCCAAGGACATGACCCCCCAGAGCATCTCACCGAAGCCCTCGTCTCCATGGCGACTCACCTGTCTCATGAGGGTGGACTTCCCCCCCATGTTGGGCCCGGTGACCAGCACACAGGTGGCCGTCTCCTTCCCCCCGCCCCGGCCCTCGCCCTCGCCCTCGTCCTCCTCCGCTCCTGGGCAGCCGATGGAGATGTCGTTGGGGATGAAGTCGTCCCCGAAGAAGGTCTTGGTGACGCAGGGGTGCCGGGACCCCCGCAGGTCCAGGAAAGGGGGCGAGTCCTGGTGGCCCCCCGGGAGCAGCACCTCCGGACGGACCATGGGTCCATCTCCTGCCTGGCTGTACCGCGACAAGCTCAGCAGCACATCTGTGGGCCGAGGACACAAGTCAGACCACACACTCTCCACACCACACGAGCACACAGTCAGACCACACACTCTCCACACCACATGAGGACACAGTCAGAACAAACACTCTCCACACCACATGAGCACACAAGTCAGAACACACACTGTCCACACCACATGAGGACACAAGTCAAACCACACACTCTCCACACCACATGAGGACACAAGTCAGAACAAACACTCTCCACACCACATGAAGACACAAGTCAGACCACACACTCTCCACACCACATGAAGACACAAGTCAGACCACACACTCTCCACACCACATGAGGACACAAGTCAGAACAAACACTCTCCACACCACATGAGCACACAAACACTCTCCACACCACATGAGGACACAAACACTCTCCACACCACATGAAGACACAAGTCAGACCAAACCCTCTCCACACCACATGAGGACACAAACACTCTCCACACCACATGAGGACACAAGTCAAACCAAACACTCTCCACACCACATGAGGACACAAGTCAAACCAAACACTCTCCACACCACATGAGCACACAAGTCAGACCACACACTCTCCACACCACATGAGGACACAAACACTCTCCACACCACATGAGGACACAAGTCAGACCACACACTCTCCACACCACATGAGCACACAAGTCAAACCAAACACTCTCCAAACCACATGAGGACACAAACCCTCTCCACACCACATGAGGACACAAACACTCTCCACACCACATGAGGACACAAACCCTCTCCACACCACATGAGGACACAAACACTCTCCACACCACATGAGGACACAGACATTTCCTCTCTCTATAGTGCTTCAATAACAGACTTGACGTATGTGACTGCATGAAACCTAAGCCCATTTACACACAGCATGAAGTGGCCCTTTCCTCTGCATAAGCATCCCAGGCCAATACTCCCCTGCCGTAGCCAGCCCCACTCTCTCTCCATCTACCCTACTGGAGCACACATCCACGCATCAGACTACTAACAGCCTCACTCTCTCACCATCTAACCCACTGGAGCACACATCACTAATCAGACTAACACCAGCCTCACTCTCTCACTCTCTAACATCACTCCAGCCACTAATCAGACTAGTAACAGCCCCACTCTCACACCATCTAACCTACTGGAGCACACTTCACTTCAGTCACTAATCAGACTAATAACAGCCCCACTCTCTCTCCATCTAACATCACTTCAGCCCCTAATCAGACTAATAACAGCCTCACTCTCACCATCTAACCTACTGGAGCACACATCACTTCAGCCGCTAATCAGACTAAGAACCGCCTCACGGCAGCCCAATTCTATTAGCAGTGAAATCAAATGTCATTACGGACTGTGCTGCTGCAGAAGTCTTCTACCTGGGGCGGCCGACGCTTGTGAAGACTCAACCCCTTTGTATAAATGAGACACACGCGAGTGCGGACAGGGATGAGGCTAATCACCAGCATCATGAAAGACTGCACGACCACACACTCTCACACACACGCCTCACCCAGTGGCTCTTCTCTGCTTCCATCTGCGGAGCTCATTAAATGGCCAACAGGCTTGCCTTCACACAATTCACTGAGGCCTTAATCACGGCAAATGCAATCCGGCTTTGCCTAAGTGCACTGCACCGACGGCTACACTCTCACTCAGCTCTCTGCATTTCAGATTCAGGCAGCAAATGTGAAGTTCTCAATTATTTATTAAAAGGCAAGGCGCTCTTCTCGTCTAGCTGGTGCCGGTTCCACAGCAGCAGTAATGGCCCACTGGAGGGCACTAAACGGGGAGAGGCAGCGGGCCGGGAGGTGGGACATTATTCTGGCCAAACAAACACTTATTTGACAGACCAGGGCCAGTTTCTTCAGATATTTATGACCCTTCCTCCCTCTACCCTTTCAGACCGTTTCTTTTTTCTTTTTTTAAAAATCCTCCAAACAGATTTGTCATTACACACACACACACACACACACACACACACACACACACACACACACACACACACACACACACACACACACACACACACACTATGACAGAAGACATACTTAGAAGCTTCTGCTGAGACTATGCAAAACCATCTCCTATAATCTTTTTACTGTGTGTGAGACTGTGAGGGTGTGTGTGTGAGAGAGTGTGTGTATGTGGGAGTGTGTGTGTGTGTATGTGAGAGTGTGTGTGTGTGTGTGTATGTGAGAGTGTGTGTATGTGTGAGAGTGAGTGTATGTGAGTGTGTGTGTATGTGAGAGTGTGTGTGTATGTGTGAGTGTGTGTGTATGTGAGAGTGTGTGTGTATGTGAGAGTGTGTGTGTATGTGAGAGTGTGTGTGTATGTGAGAGTGTGTAAGAGAAAGGGAATTTCATCATACCAAGCACAGACATGCACTCCACTGCTGTCTGCCAGTCTCTGTAGTTCTTGTCGAAGTTGTAGAAGAGCCTCCTCATGCAGTCCCTGAGGGCCGCGTCCCGCTTCTCCTCCCAGCCCTGCATCTCCGAGAACCAGCGCTCGATCTCCCTGGTGGCGTAGCGCTTCCAGCCCTTCTTGGTGGACCTCACCTCGTACTCCTCCGGAACGTTCCGCTCGGACACGCTGTCTGGGACCTCCATCTGGAAGCGGTTCTTGCCGGTCCCCCAGTAGGACAGGGTCCTGCAGCCGAGCCTCTTCTTCTGGCGGTCCAGGTACTCCTGCAGGTGCCTCTCGCAGTCTTTGATCTCCGCCAGGGCCTGGTCGAACTCCGGGTCGAAGCCGGCCTTGGGGGTTATGACCCCGGTGTTGCGAGCCTTCTGGTGATCGAAGGCCGTGTCCCAGCGCTTGAGCTCCGGGGAGAGGTCTGGGAAGAGTCCCTCGCCCTCGCCGTCCTCCGTCGTCTTCAGAACCACCACCTGCCGGAGAAGCTTGGAGCGGAATCCCTCGGTCACGGCCGACAGGACGGACACGATCTCCTGCATGGCCCTGAACCCTTCCAGCGCGGCCAGGAAGTCGGCGATCTTGCGCTTGCTGTAGACAACCTCCTCGTACATGACGGCGCGGCTGTCTGGGTGGTCTTGTGCCTTCAGAGGAGTGCCCATGCTGTGGATCTTGCTCAGGAGTCTTTCCAGGTCGGGAAGCTTCTTGAAGAGCTCCGTCACCTCCGACACCTGGGCTGGAATGGCCATGAGATCTTCCACGGCGTCCTGGCGGTCCAGGATGGAGGAGGGGTTGCACAGGGGAGCGCAGAGCCACTGTTTCAGGAGCCTCTTGCCGAAAGGCGTGCGACACGTATCCAGGCGCTCCAGCAGACTTCCTTCCAGACCGCCGGTGGATCCGTTCTGGAGAATCTCCAGGTTGGCCAAGGTCACCCCGTCCAGGACCATCTTCTGGCGGGTCTTGGCAAAAAAGCTGGACCCTGGTCCCTCCGACTTCTCCATCTCCACGTCCACTGGAACGTACTCCTCAAAGTTGGCCATGGAGAGCAGCTCTTGGTCCACCAGACACTTCTTCAGATAAGAGATGCACCCTCCGAGGGCCGAGAGGGCGAGCTCGTACCCCTCTTTAGGCGTAAGGCACAACGAATCGCTCTCAGAGGTCATGCTTTTCAGTGTAAGAGGGAGCGTCGCACCTCCCGAGCCGTCGTCGCTCTTCTCTGCGCTCTCCTTGAAGTAGTCCTCCTCCGCCAGGGTTTTAAGCGTCTTCTGGGCGTCCCAGAACTGCGAGCCGGCGCTGAGCCCCTCCTGGATGGCCGACGAGAGCGAGGCCTTGAGGACCTTGCGCGTCTCGGCCGACGGGTTCCCCTTCTCGAAGAGCACCTGCGCCGGGGCGTAGTGGGCCACCAGCGTGCGCAGGCGCGAGCAGTGCCGGTCGTCCCGGAACTGTCCCACGTGGAAGCGCCCCATGGAGGTGTCCACGAAGCACACGCCGTAGGTGTGAGAGAGGCCCGCGGCCCCGCCCTCCCCCTCGCCCGCCCGCTCCTTCACGCTCAGCAGGTACTTGCTGTGGCTCTCCGACGGGTCTCCGTCCAGCACGCTGTAGGTCTGCGTGCCGCGCGTGATCACGCGGCACACCTCGCGCCGGACCACGCGGTCGAACTTGGTGGGCCGCGCCATGCTCTTGCAGCGCACCTCCATCATGTCGGGCGTCTCCGTCTGCTCCACGCGCGCCACCTTGTAGCCCTTCTGCACCAGCACGTCCGAGAAGCGCCCGAAGCCGATCTCGGGGAAGCCCGAGTGCGCCCAGACGCCCTTCATGAAGGTGAGGCCCATCTCGTTGACGCCGATCACCGCGTCCATGTGGTAGAGCTCGTAGAACTTGCCCACCTTGTAGAAGATGACGGCGTCGAACATCCCCGACTTGAGCTCCCACCAGCGGCGCATGCCCGGCGTGCAGCGGTTCAGGAAGTCGTCGGGCACGTGCAGCGTGGTGGGGTCGTACTCCTCCTCGGACTGGCGCCTCCGCCGGCGGTCCTTCCTCCTGCCTTCCTGCAGCCAGTCCAGTTTCTCGTGGTCCCACACGGTCACGCTGCCGTCCACTCCCCCGGCGCTGCCGGTCTGGCTGTCGAAGGCGTCCGGTGCCGAGAAGGCAGAGAGTCTGGACTTGGTGTTCGCCGACACAGAAGACGCAGCGGAGAGGTTTCTCTTGGGCGGCTCTGAGGGGGCCGGAGTCATGGGCTTGGCCTTGGCGGGCTTCTCGGCGGGACGCTTGCGCTTCACGGGTTTGACGGGGCTCTCGGGGTCCGTCTCGGGCTCGCTCTCCTCCTCCTCCTCTTCCTCCTCCTCCTCTGCCTCGTCCACCCCGCTGCCTACGCCTTCCTCGTCCTCGTCTTCGTCGCTGCTAGCGTTGGCCTTATTGGGCTTGAACTCCTCGTCGGAGTCGCCGCTGTCTGAGGCCACCACGATGCGCCGCCGTTTGGACTTGTGACCCTTCTCAGCGGCCACCCGGGACGAGCGGCGGCCAGGGTTCACCTCCTCTTCCTCTTCCTCAGACTCTTCCTCAGACTCGGCCTCGTCACTCAGAGTGGACTTGTCCACCTACGATAGAACATTGGTAGTTTTAGATTCAGCAAAACAAGTGGCCATGACTGGTGGAAACATCTGAAGATGTGAATCTTTACCAAAGTAACATATAAGCGTGCGTGTGTGTGTGTATATATATATATATATTTTACATGCGCACGCACGTGGCAATTCATTACTGCAAAGTATATTGCAATTCTAGCAACAGTAAGTGAAGGAGAAGCCAGTTAGTAACAATCCTTATAATATCATCATCATGAATAACATGGTACTAGTACATTATCTTAGCTGGGTGGGCCAATCACTCGCTCAGTGGATTTACTGGATTACTGAAACATGGAGAACAAGTGGAGACCAAATCCGGTGGAAACTCGCTATCGATGGCCTACACTCCACTATGGAGACACACACACACACACACACACACACACACACACACACACACACACACACACACACTATCGATGGCCTATGCTCCACTATGGAGTGAGAAGGTGAACAACAATGACATCATCATGATAAAAAAAAAGTGCTTAATCAATCCATGTGAAGCCTCACCTCCATCTCATCGTCGTCTTCCTCATCAGACAGATCGGTGCACAGTGGCATCTTCAGTCTCTCCTCTGTACTTTTGGGCATGGCGTCGTCTGCCATCTCCATAGCCCGGCGAATCACAGGCTTCCCACTGAAGAACAGGCCTCCCGATTTGGCATCGGTGCTGTTTGAACCTGGCATGGCCACAACATTAGACAACCTTTACTATGAACACTCCGAGCTCATCAACACTCTGTGAGATTAACTCTGAACACAACAGCATGTGCTGTTTGAACCTGGCATGGCCACAACATTAGACCACCATCACTATGTACTCCGAGCTCATCAACACTCTGTGAGATTAACTCTGAACACAACAGCATGTGCTGTTTGAACCTGGCATGGCCACAGCATTAGACAACCATCACTATGTACTCCGAGCTCATCAACACTCTGTGAGATTAACTCTGAACACAACAGCATGTGCTGTTTGAACCTGGCATGGCCACAGCATTAGACCACCATCACTATGAACACTCTCTGAGATTAACTCTGAACACAACATCCTGCTCCCCTCATACTGTACGCCATGACACACAGACTCCACCAATACCATTCAAGGGCACGTTCATCCAGAACCATACGTACATACAGATCCATACGTTTAGAGTGGCTTTTACATTAAGCGATGCGATACACAAATGGAATGCAACAGTGCGAGAGCGAGACACCCAGCGGAGCACAGCGCACACTCACCTTGATATTCTCTTACAAACTTGGTGCTGACCCAGCCTCGAGTCGGGGGCTCGTCAAAGAAGTGGACATGGAGGCGCTGGTGTCGCCCTTTGCCCCGCATCTGTTGGCCGCTCGAAGGCTGGGGCACCACCATGCATGGCCACCAGGGGTGCCCTTCCAGCTTCGTCCACACCAGAGCACCAGCACTGAATGGGCGCGGCTGACTGAAAGAGAACAGCACTTCGGTGTTACAAGACCTGGGCCCATATTCACAAAGGATGCCATCTTAGCACTAAGATTATTAAGGTCACACTAAAAGTTTTCAACTAAAATGTCTCCTAAATCCTATTCACAAAGCTGCTGAGGCCAACACAGAGAGAACTCCTGAATTAAGAAAAAGATTCTGTTGCTGACATCAAGCCTCATGCACGAGCTTCCTTTCAATAACCTTAGTGAGTGGTTGAGTGACAGGTCTGTGCCAGTGAGTAGCATAGACATTTATTAAATAAATAAATAAATGAATGAATGAGACTTTATATGCTACCCACAGACCGAGTATCTTTGCAAAGTTTTCAAAATGCCTGTACGACGACTCAAGTAAATGTAAAACACCTGACTGAAAATCAACTAAATGACTCATTCTGTTTGCTGTAGTAGTACAGTTTACAGCGTGCAAATTACTACAGGAGATATATGGTGATACGTCAACGTATAACTTATAATAAAACATCATTTGATTATTTTCTTTGCTTTGAATCTTTTGTTTTCTGCCGACACATATTACAGCGTACTTTCCATGCCCGTAACGCTTCTTAACGACAGTCAAATCAACAGCTTTTGAACATGTTACACACCCCAGCTGGGTCTTATCAGAGACATGTCTTGTCGACTTCAGTGAACATGGTTTGACGTTTGATATTCGATTTTGAACTGCCTTCCGTTCGGACACGACAAAGCACTCAAATCTAAATGTTGGGAGGCTGGCATGCTAATCATCCCAAGATAGGCCGAGCAATGAAAAAAATACAGCTTTTACAACTCATGCAAAGACCACTGCGCTAAGCTCCCTCCCTCTTCCCTAAAATTCCCGCCAGCAAATCACGGGAAGCATAACCATAGCCCTCATAGCATAACAAGCACAACGTGGGCCACCATGTTACCAACTGGTTCAGCACTTTTGTTAGCAAAGCAAAGCACTTAGCATTAGCCAGTTTGGCATTAACAGTACAGTCGTCCTTTTGTATATATACGTTCATTTGCAATCACATTTACTTTCAAGTCGACCTAAATATTGTCTCCTAATAAATGTATACCACTCCACAACATATAGCCAAACACTAGCTTTCCAAACAGCTAGCCCACCAACAAATTTAGCACAGAAAGGAGCAATACTGTGCACTGATACTTTTATAGACTTAAAGGTGTTAAATTAGATCGACATCTTACCAAGGTTACACAGTCAACTAATTCTTAGGTCAACTCAAGCATGTCAATCTCCCAGTCCAACACTAAAGAATTGCAAGATTAGCCAACTTACCTTTCTTTAACAACATTTGAAGGGGTTTTGTTCCCGAACAACTTATTTATGCCTGTTTTAGTGGATTTTGTCTTGGGCTTTGCCGCCGCCTTTTTATGGGATTTAGCGGCTTGTTTGGCCTCTTCTTTGGGAGATGTGTTCTGCACCGAGGACGGCAGGTCAGCCTCGACAGGTGATGGATTTGGCTTACTTTTACCAACGGCAGGCGGTGACTTCGTAAAAAAGTTGAAAAGTGAGCTCTGTTTCGCCATTTTGCAAATGTTTTCTAATACTTATTTCGAGTAAATACGATTCAGGAGTCTTGCATAATGCAGGCTAACTCCACTGTGACTCCATGCAGGCATGCATACATACACACCAGTCTTCGCGGGAAATCTCCGCCAGAGTGCAGCGGATGTGGGATGGGCTCCTTTGGTCATCACCACATTTTACCCAATGGGTGCCTCGATTTGCGCTAAACAAACCGGAAACATTTTTAAAGACAGGGTTAACGTGTTTGGTGCAAATAAGAGCCTTAGCGTGGACAGTTGGCTTGAGACTCGGACTACACTATATCCGCAGTGTTGTATAAGTTTAAGGAGGACTTACTTACCTATTATATAGGTGTAAGTAAGTTAAGAAAATGGGATGGATGTACTGTCACTCGCTGTAGCCTACGATAGCCAACAGAAAACCACAGTTGTAGTTGTATTGTCTGAAATTATATCAGGAGTGTCATGAACTATGAATTATTTGTCATTCTGAATTGTTTGTAATCTGTTCTGACAAATAATGTGTCCCCATATGTTAGATTAATGAAATTGGCCATTTGCATGGAACCTACCTACGTTTCCCGAACTTCCCGCATTGACCAGCAGAGAGCAGAAGATCTACTCTTAATTGGCTTGCACATGAACTCAAAGTTAGTCGTTTGCTGGGCTTGTCTCTCTCAAACCCACCTCACTAATGGCTTGTTTTGGTCTTGTTTGAAAACGGGAGAATTGTTTACAAAACAGAGGCGTTTTTGGTTCACCTCGTATCAAATTTCAGAATGTTTTTTTTCCTAGAAAGGAATTAGTCCATTTATCTTTTCAGTCCGTTATTTTTTGCTTTGGCCCAAAATACACGTTTTGTGAGGCCTTGGATTAAATAGTCTCTATTATCAGGCTACCCTAGGTTTTGTAATCAAGTTTGAAAACACTGGTCTCTGAGATCCAGCCAATTAACATGGTAAATAAGTTCCCACGCAATAAACAAAAACTTTAAAGTGGAAACTTAGTATACACTTAAATGTGTTTTTTGAGTTGTAAAGTAAATTACATGACTACTGTGATGAAACACATCAATGCTGGTGTTTGTATGGACAAAATTACCATTTTAATAAAAATCTGCATTTTCTGGGTTGAAAATAGCTCAACACTCCATCTACTGTTTAAAATTATCCTGAACCTGACGCAGTGTGGACCAGTTGGAACTCCTCTACATCATGAAACGGGCGGCCCACCTCCCCCAGCCCCTCATCACCTCCCCCAGCCCGTCTCCGTGAGTGCGAGTCTCATTTTCATCTGTCGATCGAACTCATCATTCACAGGAGTTAGCACCTCCCCACCTCAGCCCTACTCTCTCAATTCTACTGGCCAAGGCAGGACATGTTCAATCCTACTGGCCAAGGCAGGACATGTTCAACCCTACTGGCCAAGACAGGACATGTTCAATCCTACTGGCCAAGGCAGGACATGTTCAATCCTACTGGCCAAGGCAGGACATGTTCAATCCTACTGGCTAAGGCAGGACATGTTCAATCCTACTGGCTAAGGCAGGACATGTTCAATCCTACTGGCCAAGGCAGGACTTGTTCAATCCTACTGGCCAAGGCAGGACATGTTCAATCCTACTGGCCAAGGCAGGACATGTTCAATCCTACTGGCCAAGGCAGGACATGTTCAATCCTACTGGCCAAGGCAGGACATGTTCAATCCTACTGGCCAAGGCAGGACATGTTCAATCTACTGGCCAAGGCAGAACATGTTCAATCCTACTGGTTAAGGCAGGACATGTTGGGGGACAACACTGATGCCTTTAGAGTTGTTTGATTTCAAAAACAAGTAACTTATATATAAAACTTATATATTAAATATACTCCAGTTCTAATTAGAGTGTATTTATGTTCAAGATCCTGTGGCTTGTGCATTAGCCTCTGTGCTTTTTGATCAGCAGTCGTTACCAGCAGTCAAAAAGCTCCGGATGTTTCTATCTCCCCAGGTCTCCTCTTGCTCCTCTCAAAAAGAAGGAACTGTGAGTCAGCATGTAGTTATGCCCTCCTATTTTATGTCTACAAATGTTGTAATTGGAAACATTTTTTTTTCGGGAAGATTGTAGATGGTTTTCGCTGTATTCTCCCTCTACCCCCTCCCTCTCTCCCCCCCCTCTCTCTCTATCCTTCCCCCTCTTCCAGGTAGATTGTAGATGGTTTTCGCTGTATTCTCCCTCTACCCCCTCTCTCTCTCTCTCTCTCCCTCCCTCTCTCTCCCTCCATCCTTCCCCCTCTTCCAGGTAGATTGTAGATGGTTTTCGCTGTATTCTCCCTCTACCCCCCTCTCTCTCTCTCTCTCTCCCTCCCTCCATCCTTCCCCCTCTTCCAGGTAGATTGTAGATGGTTTTCGCTGTATTCTCCCTCAAACCCCCCGCCACTTCACCTCACCATGTAGGCACTCTTGCTGCAACACTTGATTGTATGACAAGAGGTATGTGTGTGTAACGGAGGTTATCTTCCCCTCGCTGTTTCACTCTGCGTTGTGTTTGTTTAAGAAGGACACAGCCACCGACCTGATGTTCACACGTTTATTGCTGCTTCCTGATACATGCAAATGACGAACATAAAATCCGTTGGACAGAGTTAGCAAGACGCTCAGCTCCTCTGTCCCATACATTCGAAGAAAGAGCTAACACGTGCACAAAACACACAAGTGCAAAACGTGACCCACCTGATACATGCAAATGACGAACATAAAATCCGTTGGACAGAGTTAGCAAGACGCTCAGCTCCTGTCAATACAAATCAGGCAAGCCACTTAAAACAATATGCACAAAACAAGCTCACATGTAGGCTAGCTAACTCGCCAGTGTGTGTCTGCAGGACGTGTACCTACCTCTGTCCCATACATTCGAAGAAAGAGACAGAGGAAAGGAAGAACCCAGAGACAACCTCTCAATCACACCCACTTCAAAACATTGTATCCAAATAATACTCGGGAACCAATAATCTGCACCTTGACCGTGCTAGAGAATTAACCCATGAAGGGAGGGAAATTCAGGGAAGCACATTAAACCCTGTTACACTCACCCCCACTGACTTCACTGAATTTACATCCATCCAAGCAAACAAAAACAAAATAAAACAATCGAAAACATGCAGGGAAAGTGTAACCCATAATAAGGACCGAAGGTCCACCAGCATCAGAGTGCTGTCCGTTGACGGACTAGAGGAGCAAGGGGGCCAGCTAGAGGGGTCAACCGGGCCCTAACTCATCCTAGGAAAAGGTGCCATATACACCTTGCTAATGAGGGGTACACCTACCTACAACCATAGCCTAATGTAATAGGCAGAATACGCTGATCTCTCCCCACAAGGGGAGATATACAGGATCAAGAAAGAGAGAAAAAAATTAATAAATAAAAAAAATTCACAAAAGAAACTTATCAAAACACACACATATATACAAACAAACTAGTGCATCCTACCTACAGAGCTCCTCTTAGGAGACTCCGCACCCACTGTAGAGCCATAGTCTGTATTAGCCTCCTCACAGGCCTAACAAGTCTACCCCGCCTAGTGCATAGCCAACCCCCATGATGACCAGGTGAAGCACGTGTGTGGGCAGTAGACCTAAGAGTTGAGGGGGGCTCCACGGACAGAGACAACTCAGCACTATCACTTGGCACAGCACAGGCAGGGTTGCTGCTGTGCAAAGACAGCACAGTGCTTACTGAGTCCAAATGAACTGTATCCGGAGCCACTTGAATCCCCTGTGAATCCCCTATGTCGCTACCATGAGATGTGGAAGCACCAGGAAGCCCAGCCACCCACGAAGCTGTGCGGTCGACAGATGTATTGTCCCCACTGGACCCTGAGACGCAAGCCTCACTGAGACTACCCCCAGAGAATGACAGATTCTCCTCATCATCCACATCGGTCAGTGGCAGGAAGTTAACTGGCATGATGAGGTTCCTATGTACAGTTTTTACAGTACCTGATGGGCTCCTGATGTGGTATGTGTGTGTCCTACTATTCACAGTGACAACAGTGTAAATAGTCCCCTCCCACCTATCTGCCAGTTTCTTCTTGCCCCGCTCCCCCTTGTTAGCCAGTAAGACTCTGTCACCCACATTAACCAGGTGTCCCTTAGCCTTTCTGTTATACAGCTCCGTCTGACGAAGCTGTTGTTTCTCTGCGTTGGTCTGCGCCAGAGTCATGGCCTCTCGCAAATCCCTCCCTAAGGATGCCACATACGTGTCGATATCAACTGTCTCCCCGTCCAGCAAAACACTTTCGAACATCAAGTCTACAGGCAACCTAGGAGTGCGGCCATACATCAAATAGAAAGGGGGGTACCCTGTGGTCTCGTGAACCGTGCAGTTATACGCAAAAGCGAGGCCATTCAACATTTGAGGCCACTTGGCCTTTGACCTAGGTGGTAGAGCCCTGATCATATTCCCTAGGGTGCGGTTCATCCTCTCTACCTGACCATTCCCCATGGGATGATACGGGGTGGTGTGGGACTTTTCCACCCCAGCCAGTTGGAGCAACTCAGCAATTAAAGAGCTCTCAAAATTAGCCCCCTGGTCAGAATGAATACAAGCTGGAAATCCATAGACACAGAAGTACTTGTTCCATAGGACCCGAGCCACAGACTTGGCCGACTGACTAGGGCATGGGAAGGCACATGCCAGCTTAGTGAAATGGTCAGTCACTACTAACACATCAACAGACTTATTATTGGAGTCTTCTGCAGACCAAAAATCAATGCACACTAACTCGAGAGGTGCTGAGGAAGTAATGGAAACGAGAGGGGCCCTAGCCTCAGGTTCCGGAGCCTTGCTCACTACACATCTCTTGCACCTCTGGACGTAAGCCCGGACATCTCTCTCAAGCGTGTCCCAATAAAACCTCTGTCTGGCCAACCACAGAGTACGCTGCTGACCCTGATGACCAGCCTCATCATGTACCCCTTCAAGAACCATGAGCCTTAGTGCCTCAGGTACCACATACTGGAAAGCATTCTTTTTGGACACAGTATTCTTAGACACCCTATACAACACGCCCAACCTGGTGGTGAGTTTACTCCATTGCCTCAGGGTTCTAAGTGTCTCCTGGGACTCGTGCTCCCGCTCCCGCCTGGACGGACGACGCCCCCTGTCAACAAAGAACCTAACCCTGGAAATGGTAGCATCTTGACACTGCTTATCATACAGTTCATCATGGCTGAGCACTGGCAAAGGATTTTGGCCAGACATGGCCATAGCCTTCAGCTGCTGAGCATGAGAGACGGCCCTAAGCCTAGCGCCGTCCCCCCAATGGTGAGAGGACTGGAATACAGCAGACACTTCTTCACGCGAGACTCTACCACCCACCTCAAACTGAACAGCATGTGCAGCCCCGACACACACCTCGTCAGGCCCAGAAACCATCCGCTGTTCCCTCACTTCAGAAAGCTCAGTGGACAGGCGAAACATATCCTGAACTGCATCCACTTGCAAGTTCTCTGCCTCTTGGAGCAGATCAGCATAGGGAGTTCTGGTCAAGCGGTGCATAACTCTGGGCCTCACAAAAGGCTCCCTGCTCAGAGCATCCGCCACCACATTCTTGGGACCGGGAATATACAAAATATCAAAATCATACGGTGCTAGCTTAGCCACCCAACGCTGCTCGCATGCATCCAGTTTCGGCTTTGTCAAAATATACTTAAGTGGGTTATTATCAGTCCACACTGTGAACCTGTGACCCCGTAGCCAGTGACTAAATTTATCACAAATAGCCCACCTCATAGCGAAGAACTCGAGCCGATGAGCAGGATATTTAGACTGGGCATGATTCAACGACTTGCTTGCAAAAGCAATGGGCCGAGCTTTGTCTAGACCAGGCTGCACCTGGGACAGTACAGCCCCAAGACCACTAGTGGACGCATCAACAGACAGCAGAAAAGGCTTAGTGAAATCTGGATGGGCTAAAGGCACACTATTCACCAGTGCAGACTTAAGGGCCTGAAACGCCTCTGAACACTCAGGGGACCAGTCCTGAGGGCAGAGCTTTCTCCTTTGCACGGGCCTACTCACCCCCTTATTCCTACGTGGCCTTTTAGACCCACCTGTAAGTACAAACAGTGGCCTTGCCAGTACAGAACAGTTCTCAATGAAATGCTGGTAGTAAACCACCATACCAAGAAAGGAGCGGATCTTACTCGCCGACGGTGTGGCACCATCAGCCTCCATCAAATCTGACTGCGAGACATTCACAATAGCCTCAACCTTGTCTGGATCACTAGCAACACCCTCCTGAGAAACTATATGACCTAGAAATTTCACAGACCTCCTAAGAAATTTACACTTTGCAGGCGACAACTTTAGGTTGTGTTCCTTCAACCGCTCAAAAATCATGCGTAATCGCTGCAAACTCTCGTCTTCAGATCTCCCGAAACATAACAGATCATCCAAATAACAGAGAAGGCTTAAGAAATTTTGATCCCCAAATATGGAGAGCATCATTCTCATGAAGGAGGCGGGGCTATTACACAAACCCTGCGGGAGCCTGTTATATTCATGCAATCCTAATGGAGATGAAAAGGCGGTATACTTCTTATCATCCTCATGCAAAGGCATGTTGTAATAACCTGAGGTTAAATCCATAGTGGAAAAGAACACATTACCACCTAGAGCAGCAAGGACATCCGCTTGGTGAGGAAGTGGGTGAGCATCCTTAACCGTGCCCGCGTTAAGCCACCTAAAGTCAGTGCATAATCGCAGGTCCCCGTTCTTCTTCCACACCAGCACTAATGGAGAAGCGTACTCACTACTAGATTTTCTAATTATCTCTTTTTCCTCCATTTCATCCAAAGTCTCTTTCAACTTCTGATAATGTGCTGGGGACAGCCTGCGATATGGCAACCTGAAAGGACGGTCATCTGTTAACCTGATCCTATGGCAAAACTCACGTGCCTCACCACAGTCAAGCTTATGCCGAGAAAAGATAGACTCGTATTCCTTTATCAGATCAACTAACCTGTCCTTCCCACAAGGAGAGGCCTGACAATCGTCAATGGGTATAGACCCCAGTCCAAGGCCCTGCAATGTGCTATCAACATTCCCAACCACGCCACCAGAGTCACTGTTAACAGACAAACTGCCATGAGAACTGCCTGACCTCACCGTAGCTACATTCTGTGACACCAAGTCATGATCAAAATCCTCCAGGGCAATGCACGGGTACACATCTGCTACCTTTGCGTTCCGGCGCAAGGTTACTGCGTCGGGCGTGGGATTAACAATCTTAACCGGAAGCCACCCATCTCCCCACATAGGAGAGACAATACGTCCAACAAGCATCTGTCTATTTATGCAGCGCGTAGTGCTGGGCTCCACAACAACCGTGCTGCCAACAGAGATACGTGTTTTCGGCGGCAACCTGCCCCACACCAGATGCTCAGTCATAGGTTGGAGTGTGACTGCACTCTTCAGCCTCAGTGTACCCACTTTATCTGGAATGGACTCACCTCTCCATCTCTCCAAATTCGATAAAAGGCGTAAAAACTGGCTGCTATCACCCTGACCTGCTACATCAGGCTGACTCACAACCCGCCAGAAAGCATCACTGGACTTAAATTGCCTGATAAGAGGCTTCAACACATTAGTGCCAACAATCAACGGGTCCACCTGTCCCTTGATAATCAACACAGGAACTTCAAATTTGAATCCATACATCTCAATAACCATGTCAAGCACACCAAGAGGACTAGTCTGTTTACCCCCGCAACCAACCAAGACAATATCCACAGGAGTTGGAGACTCACCCAGCAACACACCTGCTTCCCTCAGACGTGGCACAACGTCTGCACTAAGCGTGGTCGCCATTGACCCAGTATCCAACATCCCCTGTACTTCAACCTTGCCCTGCACTAAAACCGATGCATAAAACAAACTGTCACTCTGTGTCACTCTCATGGTGTTCTGCATGACTACTCTGCTTGACTTTGGCAAGGTTTCACACAAATACGAATACACAGACTCAATGTCATCATTCAAACCGGAGGGTAAACTAAGATGCCTGCCACTGTCCTCCCCCGAATGGAGGCTCACTAGTTTCCCTGAAACGGCTTCAGCGTCTGTGCTGGCTCCACCGCCACAGGCACAACAGCCCGACTCCTACCTAAAGACCTACCCTGACATTGAAGTCGTGTGTGGCCAGGGCTAAAACACAGAAAGCACAAATTATGCAATCTACAATGTGACTGAGTAGAGTGGTCGGAACTCTGACACACTCCGCATCTGAAGTTGCGCGTCACACTTTGCCTAGGCTGGCCAGCAACTTGCGCATTACACACAACCATCTTTTCTAACACGTCAAGCAACCTGTCAATTTTGGTACCCTCCGCAGCTGCACTACCTAGCTTGCCCACCCCCACTGTAGACTCACCAGTCGGCACACTGCTGACCACCGCCCCACTTACCGGTGTGGCTGTCAAAGTGGTGTGCTGAGATACATGGCCCACCTTTCCCGCACGGCTCCTCAAAAACTCATCCAACTGTGATTGGACTTCACAGGCCGTCCACATAGTCTGTGGCTTACTCAGGAACATTAGGGACAAGTCTTTTTCAGGGCAATGCCTAATAAACATGGCCGCAACCTCTACAGTTTGCGGCTGCAATGCCTTACTGCCTTTTCCCATAGACTGTTCAACTACCTCAGCTGCCTTGTTCAGCCTGATCCAATAGTCCAAAGGCTGTTCACTGGGATACGGCAAGGTGGCATAAAAATCAGCCAGCGGCATACCTGAACGCACCACCGAATCAAAGTGTTGCCGGAGCACCCCGAACACAGCCTCCACATCCCCAGAGTCAAACACATGACTATTGCTGCGCAGCCAAATGCGGACTACATCTCTGGCCCTGCCCACCAGTCTGCCCACCAACTCATCCACACATTCCCGCCCGGTGTAGCCACTTCTACCTAAGTATGCCCTCATTAAACCCTCCCATTCAGACAGAGAGAACTTATCACTGTTATCACCTCTGAAGAACGGAGGCTCCTTCTTCTGAGATTTAAGGACCAGATTCAATTGTGAGCCATCAATAAAGGAACCACCCCCCGGTGAATGGCCAGTAGATAGAGATGGAGAACCAGAATGCATGGTATGCAAAATATTTGCACTGACTGCCTGACTAATGTTAAAACTGATATCCCTAACTTGTTCACTGGTCAGCACCGTAGGGGTGTCAGACCTAGTGGATGCTTGTGGCGGTAACTCTTGGCGCACAGGTGTAGAAAATGAAATCCTATTCCTAACAGTGTCGTCACCCATCAACCCAGGACTACCTGAAGGGCTAAATGTCGGAAGACCCCTCCCCCTCCCAACACTAAAGTAGTAACAACCAGTAGGCTCCATAATAAGTACACGTTAATAGAAAGAGAAAACAAAATTGAGAAAGAAAAATAAATATATATATATATATATATATATATATATATATATATAATATACCAAAATGATATAAAACACAGTGTTACGATTCAAACATATGAATTGTTCATTTGCACCGCCTCACTAACAGAGACCACAGATGCATTCACCCTTGCAATGCACTCAGTAACAGTTCAAAAGATACACGGTGATGCATGCAAGTGCATCAAGCGTGAGGCACGCTATAAAAACAGCAACGTCAGTGGCAGCGCACGTCGGCGTCGTCGATGGTCTCAGGTCGGCGTTGTCGATGCAGCTAGCCCAGTGTTCGGCACACAGCTGAACAGAGATCCGGGTCGTCACGGCACCACTGTAACGGAGGTTATCTTCCCCTCGCTGTTTCACTCTGCGTTGTGTTTGTTTAAGAAGGACACAGCCACCGACCTGATGTTCACACGTTTATTGCTGCTTCCTGATACATGCAAATGACGAACATAAAATCCGTTGGACAGAGTTAGCAAGACGCTCAGCTCCTCTGTCCCATACATTCGAAGAAAGAGCTAACACGTGCACAAAACACACAAGTGCAAAACGTGACCCACCTGATACATGCAAATGACGAACATAAAATCCGTTGGACAGAGTTAGCAAGACGCTCAGCTCCTGTCAATACAAATCAGGCAAGCCACTTAAAACAATATGCACAAAACAAGCTCACATGTAGGCTAGCTAACTCGCCAGTGTGTGTCTGCAGGACGTGTACCTACCTCTGTCCCATACATTCGAAGAAAGAGACAGAGGAAAGGAAGAACCCAGAGACAACCTCTCAATCACACCCACTTCAAAACATTGTATCCAAATAATACTCGGGAACCAATAATCTGCACCTTGACCGTGCTAGAGAATTAACCCATGAAGGGAGGGAAATTCAGGGAAGCACATTAAACCCTGTTACATGTGCTGTCTACAGAGATATTCAACCATGTTGATTATATGACATGTACTATGTGTGCTGTCTGACCAGGGCTACCCTCCTAGACATGACAAGTCTTTTTTTTTGTCCACCAAAACAGCACAGGTGCTCGCCTCGCTCTCTGAACCCAATGATTTGCACATATGGATGAAGGCCCTGTCAAAATGAACTCCAAAACCGGATGAAAATAACACCAAGAGATGATGAGTCACCATTGTCTCTTGGATGAGTCATGATGAGATGTAAAGTGGGTTCTGTGTGTCTGTGATGAATCAAATATAGGTGTCATCATCATCCTGCAGCCTGCAGTGCTTCAACCCTGTGAGCCGCCGCGGCCGCTCCTGTGTTTTCAGTGCCAGTGTTTCTTTGCTTTGGGGAAGCATCTGTTCAGAAATGTCATGTGGTACAGTTGCAGGCATAGGAGTTTGTGGGGCGTATGGTGTTGTTTGCAGTGTTGCAGTGGCTGCTGGGGAGACTCGGAAACATGAGGGGAGAGGGAAAAGATTAAGAAAGTCAATAGACCTCAATTGAGCCGAGAGGGCAGAACAGAAATGTCCTTGACTTTACAGGAAGGTCAATAGGAGATATGTATTATCTTCACAAGGATGTCATGTCAGAGAAAAGACATCTTTTTTTATTTTGTGTACCTGGAATGTATAGAGTGAAGACAAGGAAAGAGTTGACCCCCTACAGAGAGAGAGAGAGAGAGGGAGAGAGAGAGAGACCATTTGGCAGAAGCCTTGAAGGGCATGGTAAGACAAGCGTTGTCAGCATACAGGAATTCCCAATGATGGCACAGAATAGATTATTAGTTTATCTCTCACCTTCGTTCCTCTGGAGACCTTATGAGTGTCTGTTTGAATTAACCATCCCTTGGCCACTCCCGTACTGGCGTAAGACTTCCATGGTTCTGTGTGTAGTGCTGGGTGCGCAGTCCTAATTCAGTGGGGGGGGGGGGGGGGTGGTGCTGGGGAATTTAATTTGGCATAGCAGTGTGTTGCAGTGTTGCCGCTTGAAGTGAATTCATTACGCAGCATCCCTGTTTAATTGACAGCTGTTTAATATGTTTACCCTGGCGGCAGGCGAGTGGCACGCTGGTGGTTGCCAGGTGTGTGTGTATATGCAAGCATATGAATATGTTGCCAGGTGTGTATATGCAAGCATATGAATGGGTTGCCAAGTGTGTGGATATGCAAGCATATGAATGGGTTGCCAAGTGTATATGCAAGCATATGAATGGGTTGCCAAGTGTGTGTATATCTAAGCATATGAATCAGGATGCTGTGCTTATGAGAAACGCAGGTCACCATATTTGCGCTGACTTGGACAAAGGCAGATATCCTCATGTCTGGCAACTATAGCATGCATTCAGTGGGATGGCACCACTTAGGACAATGATTCATGGGAAGCGTATGCAAAATGACATGTCTCTCATGGGAAACGTATGCAAAATGACATGTCTCTCATGGGAGACGTATGCAAAATGACATGTCTGTCTTTCATTCTTTTCTAGTATGACATTTGACTTCATGTGGTCTGATATTAGGTGTCATATTGCCAACTATATAGCCATCAATTATGTTATGTGATGCCATTATTGGTTATGATTTTTGTCCCTGGATATTATTTTTCCATTTTAGGACAAACTTGTAATAAGAACCATACATATTATTTACATGTGTTGTCATGAAGCTAAAAGGATCTGAATGTGTCATGAGTTGACAGAATGGCACTATTGGCAGAAGCCTGGACGGAAAACCATCGTCGCCTCGTGCCCTGCTGTTCCCCCGGGTTACACTGTGCATAGTTGGGAAATGGCTCCTGAGTGACATGTGCCAGTAGTGTAAGGGGGGAAGATGTCAGTGCCGTGTGGATATTTTGATTCAGTAAAAGTCTGCAAGCTTCTCTCTGGTTTGGCGCAGCGTCGTCTGCTGAGGGCTTTGGGCCGTCGCCTCGTGTCCTGCTGCTCCCCCGGGCACCCTTGCCCTGACGCTCGTTAGGCCTTTAAACCCATTATCACCAGGCTGTCAGAGTGTGTGTGTGTGTGCTTGTCATAGATCAAAAAATCTGTGGTGCTTATCTGGGCACCACCTCCCAGGCCTTCGCCGCCTCTAAGCTACTTTCCTTTTCCTGTGACTGTAATTCTTTTTCTCCTCCAGCCAGCGGAATCAAATCCTAAAATGCTATGAAGTGTAAGTTTGTAATCAGCAGTGAATAATTCAGTCTGCCAGACAGATGCTGTGCTGTGGAAGGGGAGCTGTAGGAGTGATGAAGATGATGATGATGATGAAGAGGACGAGACCCAAACACAGGTCTGAGGGCTGTAGGAGTGATGATGATGATGAGGAAGAGGGTCTGAGCGCCACGGATCAAACGCTCCGCTGAGGACTGCAGACACACTGAAGATGAAATCCTGCAGAAGAGAAGCTGCCCAATGATTCAAGTTCTCCGTTATATTTCATTTTGGTCCATTCTGTATTCAAACTGACTTTTATCAACTCTTTTGGATTTCTTCTGCGCGCCTTTCATTCTGCGTGTGTCTACACCTTCCTCTCGTGCGCAGCCTTTCAGTGAAGTGTCATGGCGGCGGGGATGGAGGGGAAGGTGCTGAGGGACGGTCGTCAGACTGCAAATTGAAGAAGCGGGAAATGAGACGTTTCTGTTGAAGGGGACTCATTGGGATTCAATGCATGGAGAGGAAGATGAAGAAGCCCTCAAGAAAATCCAATCACCTTCATTTGGAAGGAATTCATCAATACAGCCTATGATCAGATCAGATCAGAGTTAGCTACACACACACACTATGACTCACTATCGCTCTCTCTCTGTCTCTGTCTCTCTCTCTCTCTCTATCTCTCTCCCTTTCTGTCTCTCTCTCTCTGTCTCTCTCTCTCTCTCTCTCTCTCTCTCTCTCTCTCCTTCTCTCTCTCTCTCTGTCTCTCTCTCTCTCCCTCTCTCTCTATCTCTCTCCCACCCTCCCTCTCTCTCTCTCTCCCTCTCTCTCTATCTCTCTCCCACCCTCTCTCTCTCACCCTCTCTCTCTCCCTCTCTCTCTCCCTCTATCTCTCTCTCTCTCCCTCACACACAGAGATACAAAGACACATTAGTAATTATTCACACTTTGTCCTCGCTTGTTTCTTGGATGGTTTTCCTCTTAGAAGTCCAACACATGAAACCCACTCAGAGGTGTAAGTGAGCCTTGAGGGAGACACAAAAGAAGCTTTGCATTAACAGCCTTATAGATTAGAAAAGAAAAACATCAAGTACAGGAGTGGCAATTAGGGAGATATTGAGACTATCACTAAACACAACAACTTATGTTTGATATGCTCAGGATTGAAAGAATCAAATAACATTTGATAGGTAACAGGAGTAATTCGAATATAACAATTATTATTCTTGAATAATCTTATCCATATATACTGTATAGATGTTGATACACATGTTCTTAAGTACTTTTCTCTGGTTTGTTTTTTTGTACAAACACTTTGCATGTTCCAAACTATTATATCCTGCCAATGGCAGCAGCTGTTCCTCCAAAAGTGGTTATTTCTAGGGGGATTTGGAGTGGAACATGGACATAATCTCCTTGTTTATGCCCTGCAGTGCTCTTCAGTCTTGCTCTCGGAGTGAATAATGGGTTAGCTTGAGTTTGACAAGCACAATCCTGTACACAAGCGGGAACACACCAATTATGTTCTTGAGTTGCTCTAGATCACTTCACCTCGGGCCAGCTGCAGGCATGGATGAAGTTCTCAGCCAGTCAGTTGTTTGAGGCAGTGCAGCTAGCCTGTAACCCAAGAATATAACCTACCCTGGGCCTGCAGCTCTCCTCTAACCCAAGAATATAACTTACCCTGGGCCTGCAGGGCTCCTGTAACCCAAGAATATAACCTACCCTGGGCCTGCAGCTCTCCTCTAACCCAAGAATATAACCTACCCTGGGCCTGCAGGATCAACCCAAGAATATAACCTACCCTGGGCCTGCAGGGCTCCATACCCCAGGCGATCTTATTACCCCAGGTGATCTTATTACCCCAGGTGATTCTGCCATCTTAATGTCGCCAGTTCCAGTGTGATGAAGTTGGCATCCGAAGCTGGACTGATCGCCCTTTAAACTGCACTTCTTCTTCCTGGTTCCCCCTGAGGCGAGGACACATACAGTAGGCTGCCTAAAGAGGATGCATCCCCCGTAGATGGAGATAGGCAGGGACACGTAGGCTGCCTAAAGAGGATGCATCCCCTGTAGATGGAGTTAGGTGAGGACACATAGGCTGCCTAATGAGGATGTATCCCCTTTAGATGGAGATAGGCGAGGACACGTAGGCTGCCTAATGAGGATGCATCCCCCGTAGATGGAGATAGGCGGGGACATGTAGGCTGCCTAATGAGGATGCATCCCCTGTAGATGAGGATAGCTTGAGCCGCACAGCCACCAAACGCCACAGCCTCCAGATGCTTAACAAAAGCACCCAAGCCTCTGAAACGTTCATGCGGATAGCTTTATTCCTCTGTTTTGGGTGGCAGTCCTGTGCAGTCCTGTGCCATCTCTCATATGGAGAGTGTGTAGGCTAATGCCATCTCTCACTCTGGAGAGTGTGTAGGCTAATGCCATCTCTCACTCTGGAGAGTGTGTGGAGAGTGTGTAGGCTAATGCCATCTCTAAAACTCAATTTGGCATAAACCTGAGCTCTGCCTTAGGAAATATTCAAAGTGTGATGATGATCCTATCACCTGGGCTGAACCTTTTAAGTCAGTGAATACTATATTTCCTTTAAATGCTGACTACTGAATACTATATTTCCTTTAAATGCATTGCTGTACTAATTATTCATACAGTATATAAAGTGAATATCATAAACATTATGTGTTTCATGTTTCTTGCTTATACCTAGTAAATAGTTGCAGTGGGAAGAAACCCTAGTGAAGTAAAGACAAGCAAACAAGGGCAAGCTTTTGGTCAATGATCTTTCATTCCATTACAGCCACGGCATTCACTGTCTAGTGTCTGTGTGTGTGTTTGTGTGTGTGTGTGTGTGTGTGTGTGTGTCTGTGTGTGTGTGTGTGTGTGTGTGTGTGTGTGTGTCTGTGTGTGTGTGTGCGTGTGTGTCAAAGGTTGAGAAACATGGGTCTCGTCCCTCATAAGACCTTCAGTAATCACACTGGACAGGTGACGTGCTCATGATGAAAGCATTTTAAAAAATGTGCCGATAATTAATGTGGAAAATGTTACGATGATTAATAGAGAAACATTAATATATTCCAGGACAGTAATTGCTACATTTACAACAATTCCTGTGAGTTCCAGATAGACTAAATCCTCCTTTGAGAGGTTTAAAGCATGCTAATTCAAGGCCTCCACAATGGACCTGTGGCCTTGGAACATCGCGTAATTGGCTTTTGCATATTCTACAGCCTTTTTTAATTCCGGCTTTAAGTGCATATGTAAGAAAGGCTTAACATTATTCATGTTGTTTTCTGCAGTCGGGTTGCAGGGTGCAGACTGAGGATGAGGAAGGTAGACATGTTTAATGCTCTTCTTCTTTCTTTTAGGTCTGTACAAAAGAAAGACAGAGAAGAGAGGACTACAGGGGGCCATCAGTGCAAAAAACCAACACTGCATCTTGGTGACTAAATGGTTCTCTGGCCAGTTGGCAGCCCTGGTTTGCCACACGCTGGCTGACCTCCAAGGCTTCATTATCCGGCGCTCTTTGCCTTAGGAGGAGACAGGAGCTAGCTGTTCTCGAGGCCAGAGGCCTCCTCTAACTCCTCACCCACAGGAGCTAGCTGTTCTCGAGGCCAGAAGCCTCCTCTTACTCCTCCCCCACAGGAGCTAGCTGTTCTCGAGGTCAGAGGCCTACTCTTACTCCTCACCCACAGGAGCTAGCTCTCCTCCTCTAACTCCTCCACCACAGGAACTAGCTCTCCTCCTCTTACTCCTCACCCACAGGAGCTAGCTGTTCTCGAGGCCAGAGGCCTCCTCTTACTCCTCACCCACAGGAGCTAGCTCTCCTCCTCTTACTCCTCACCCACAGGAACTAGCTCTCCTACTCTTACTCCTCACCCACAGGAGCTAGCTGTTCTCGAGGCCAGAGGCCTCCTCTTACTCCTCACCCACAGGAGCTAGCTCTCCTCCTCTTACTCCTCACCCACAGGAGCTAGCTCTCCTCCTCTTACTCCTCACCCACAGGAGCTAGCTCTCCTCCTCTTACTCCTCACCCACAGGAACTAGCTCTCCTACTCTTACTCCTCACCCACAGGAGCTAGCTCTCCTCCTCTAACTCCTCACCCACAGGCAGGGGCGGACTGGCCATCGGGGATACCGGGGGAATCCCCGGTGGGCCGACGGGGTTGGGATTGTCCAAAATACCGGCCCACTGTTTTCTCCAACCGGCCCACCCTCTCAGATCGCCGGGAGAATTTACAGATTCCCTATTACTCAGAACACGTGTAGTTTGCTCTAAAAACTTCACTATATTAATAGCACTCACTGATATTTATAGTCCTCCTCGCGATCTGTATTCACACTCATGGTGCTTATTTTTCGAAAATAATTCTGAAGTGTCTTCTGAAATGTGTTCTTACGGACTTCGGAAGTTTAACGTAAGAAAAGATCTCCACCTTATTAATGAACGCCTGAAAATGGGTTCTTACACAGCCAAGTGTTCTCAGCTGTGCGGATTGAGGATGAGGATTCTTAAATTTGGATTTGCATACATACACGCCCCGTCGGGCACGCAACCGTAGTGAAGTGTGCAGTCAGCCCTAGCCTGATTGAAAACTCTGGGCCATTTACGGCTGTTATTTCGCGTTCTGAAATTCTGGTCTAAATTCAAAACGAATCCCACATGAGAAAACTTTCATGAATGCCCTAAAACATCATTAGTGGAGTTCAAAAGAAAGCTTTACTCATCTAATCTCTTCCGTCAGTCTAACTTTGACATTTAATAACAGAAAACAATCACTCCTACATTTTATTTTATTTATTTTAATTATTTGTGGCCTTTCCTGTTATTGTATATGTAAAGCACATTGACTTCCATAAATAAATACATAAATAAAAGTTACCTTGCCTTGCCTACTCAACACTTGCGTCACTGGCTAGCAGACAAAGTTGTTTTTGAGAGTGAGAGCATGTCATCGGCACCAAAACGCAAAGGTGGCAGGGAGGGAAAAAAAAGGTCTGGAGGAAGGTGCATCAAAATATGCAAAAATCTCTGATTTATTTGGGAAACCACCGACTGTTGACAGTGATAAGAAGGTAAGTGGTTGACTTGGTCAATGTTAGCTTGCTTTTCACAGATGAGGTAACGTTCCCTACAAGCTAGCCTAGCTAACGTTAGGTAGATAAATGTCCAAAAATGAGACCGTTATGATCTGGTAAAATAAGCAAGCTGGCGCTGTTGTCATCATCGAGATTATCTATTTAACATGTTAGCCGTAGTTACTTGCTTACCATCGATGAGCAAGCTATCCATGGTGGTAGTTGTAAAGAGGGAAATCTTATCATTTCTAATAACTTAAGTTAACCAGCTAGCTTGTTATGCTAAAATCACCGTGTTACACACAACACTTACATTATACACAATGTTAATATGTTATCTAGATTGATGATTCTGCTGCTAGAAGCAGCAGCCAGGGGCCCCAGAGCCAAGATAAGACCCAGGGTACAATGTACACCTAAGTTACAGTTTAATATACAAAAATAGTGTATTTCAATTCAGCACATGTATTTAAAGTATATTTATCTAATACACTTTGAGTGTACTAACCAATAGTGGAAAGTTAAGTACAAAAAAGTATACTTAGTACACTTAAATGTAATGTACTTAAGTGTCGTTTTTTCCCCACCTGGGGCACTAATATAGTTTGCTGATAGTGTTGTGTCAATGGTTTAACATACTTACATAATAATCCCTATTTACCACTCATGTAGGCTGAAGATGACAGTAACTTTGACAGATTCCTTAAGGCTTTGTAGTTATACCGTACGTACAGTATAACCATCTGATACTAGCCCAGAGTTAAGCATATTCATCTAGCAAACTATACCTACCTTGGAGTGTTACAATAGCCAGTATCATTTTATTCCATGTGTCCATCCAGGCAAATTGGTGGATCCAAATGTTATTAAAAAACAAACATATATGATGTAATTGCTTTGTAATCATCCAAAATAATGTTAAGTGTATGAGTATTTTTCCAAGTAGGCCACTGCACTGACTGGTCGATACGTGCGATGCATTGAGTGGGCAGCGCGTCGTGTACTGACTGGACAGCGCGCTGTGTACTGACTGGGCAGCGCGCCGTGTATTGAGTGGGCCGGTCTGACAGTAACTCCCGGGCCACTTTTTTCCCCCAGTCCGCCCCTGCCCACAGGAGCTAGCTGTTCTCGAGGCCAGAGGCCTCCTCTTACTCCTCACCCACAGGAGCTAGCTCTCCTCCTCTAACTCTTCCCCCACAGAAGCTAGCTCTTCTCGAGGTCAGAGGCCTCCTCCAACTCCTCCCCCGCTCCCTGTCTGTCCATCACAGGCATGGCTGATCTGTGCGTTCCGTTTATATAGTCACCGTCTGCTGTGGCCCTCTGAGGCGTGCAGTCCCCCCGGCTCTCTCATTTACTCAAGATGGAGCCGTCCACGCTCCAGCGGCCGGCCAAATCTCAAGTGTGGTGTGGTACGCCTGAGGATGAGACAGTTTGATGTCCAATGACAAATAGACACACAGAATATTTTGACTCTCTGGGGAAGAGGGAAGGTTTTGTGTGTGTGTGTGTGTGTGTGTGTGTGTGTGTGTGTGTGTGTGTGTGTGTGTGTGTACTTGTTAGACAGCACGTTTTGCTCTGCTAATGAGGCATCAAGATGCCCCTGTTAGCACTGTCTGCTCACTCTTAATGAGAACTTTCTTGTCAGCCAGACGGAATATTGACAGGGAATTTAAAGACGCAGCCCAGTCTGTGAACCCAGTGACAGGATGAGGAAACAGATTGAACCGAGGCAAAGAAGAGAAATGCAAACGACCTCATCGCCCTCCCTCTGCTTTGTAATATGTAAAGTCAAGGGCTGTTTGTAAAGATTTTACCCCTCAAAGCCATTTGAAGGTCAACTCTAAGGCCACACGCTCAGACCACTTCTAATTCAACTCAGCTGCTATTTAGATGATAAATGACTTCTCAGCCTGCTATTTGTCGTAAAGCAATGTCCTTTAAAAGGTGTGCTCGGCTGTTGTGTGCCTACAATGACCACCAACACTAATTATGCTAACCGAGGCCGGTTGAGTGAGGGCGGTATCCGCGGTGACATGGGGCTGATTGATGCTGCCACTGTGGCACTTATCTCACCGCGCAGGCATCAGGCATCAGCGGCATCAGCGGTGTCTCGAGTTGATAAGCACTGATGTGGACTCGGATCTTTTGTGCATGAATTCTGTTTGTTGCCGTGGGTGTTCGGTGTTGCCGTGGATTAGGGTTAGGGTTGTTCAGTGTTGCCGTGGTTGTTCGGTGTTGCCGTGGATTAGGGTTAGGGTTGTTCAGTGTTGCCGTGGTTGTTCGGTGTTGCCGTGGATTAGGGTTAGGGTTGTTCGGTGTTGCCGTGGTTGTTCGGTGTTGGTCTACTTGCCTGATTACATGTTTGACCAAAGTGGTTTGTCAGTTGGAAAAGGAGACTAAGGGAAGACTGCATTTTCAGTGCATGCCATAATATCAGAATGTAAAAGATATGTTTACGGTCAAGCCATCTTTGGAGTAAACAGCAGCGTGTCTCAGCTTTCCACTTCTCCTATTACAGGAGCTTCTCTTCTCCTACCTGAGAACACACACACACACACACACACATACACACACACACACACACACACACACACACACAAACACACACACACAAACACACACACACAAACACAGGCACACACACACAAACACAGGCACACACACACACACACACACACACACACACACACATGGACTGTAATCAATAGGCGATGTGTGCACGGTGCTTAGGAGCTGAATGGGAGTCAGTGTTAGCCAGGGAGCATTATTCCCATCAGCTATGTAAGGTACAGCTTTCAAAAGGCTGATCCGGCACCACACAGACACACACACACACACACACACACACACACACACAGACAAGAGCCTATGTGCTAATTAGCTTTCTATCAGCACAGACGCAGAGTCTCTGAACACAAACACACACACAGAGTCTCTGAACACAAACACACACACAGAGTCTCTGAACACAAACACACACACACAGAGTCTCTGAACACAAACACACACACAGAGTCTCTGAACACAAACACACACACAGAGTCTCTGAACACAAACACACACATAGAGTCTCTGAACACAAACACACACATAGAGTCTCTGAACACAAACACACACACAGAGTCTCTGAACACAAACACACACATAGAGTCTCTGAACACAAACACACACATAGAGTCTCTGAACACAAACACACACATAGAGTCTCTGAACACAAACACACACATAGAGTCTCTGAACACAAACACACACATAGAGTCTCTGAACACAAACACACACATAGAGTCTCTGAACACAAACACACACACAGAGTCTCTGAACACAAACACACACAGAGTCTCTGAACACAAACACACACACAGAGTCTCTGAACACAAACACACACATAGAGTCTCTGAACACAAACACACACACAGAGTCTCTGAACACAAACACACACACAGAGTCTCTGAACACAAACACACACAGAGAGTCTCTGAACACAAACACACACATAGAGTCTCTGAACACAAACACACACACAGAGTCTCTGAACACAAACACACACATAGAGTCTCTGAACACAAACACACACACAGAGTCTCTGAACACAAACACACACACAGAGTCTCTGAACACAAACACACACATAGAGTCTCTGAACACAAACATGGCCTTTTATGAGATGGCACTGTGCTTTTCAAAAACATCAACACAATGGGTTATCTTAATGACAAGGTCATCCAAGGTCTCTCGCCGTGATGTTACAACAGGATGCTAGATGTCTGCTTATTTGTGCATGCGTGTCATCGCATGTGTGTGTGTGTGTGTGTGCATGTGTGTATCGATACAGGAGGTAGAGGAATCATTTAGTAATCGGATGATTGCTAGTTTGATTCCCCACTCCTCCTTACCAAGTGTGTAAGTGTCCTTGAGCAAGACACTGAACCCCTAACTCCTCCTGATGTATAAATGCAATTTCCTTGTACATCGCTTTGGATAAAAGACAGACAAGAGCCTATGTGCTAATTAGCTTTCTATCAGCACAGACGCAGAGTCTCTGAACACAAACACACACACAGAGTCTCTGAACACAAACACACACATAGAGTCTCTGAACACAAACACACACATAGAGTCTCTGAACACAAACACACACACAGAGTCTCTGAACACAAACACACACATAGAGTCTCTGAACACAAACACACACACAGAGTCTCTGAACACAAACACACACACAGACAGAGTCACACACAGAGTAACACAAACACACAGACAGAGTCACACACAGAGTCTCTGAACACAAACACACACACAGAGTCTCTGAACACAAACACACACATAGAGTCTCTGAACACAAACATGGCCTTTTATGAGATGGCACTCTGCTTTTCAAAAACATCAACACAATGGGTTATCTTAATGACAAGGTCATCCAAGGTCTCTCGCCGTGATGTTACAACAGGATGCTAGATGTCTGCTTATTTGTGCATGCGTGTCATCGCATGTGTGTGTGTGTGTGTGTGTGTGTGCATGTGTGTATCGGTACAGGAGGTAGAGGAATCATTTAGTAATCGGATGATTGCTAGTTCGATTCCCCACTCCTCCTTACCAAGTGTGTAAGTGTCCTTGAGCAAGACACTGAACCCCTAACTCCTCCTGATGTATAAATGCAATTTCCTTGTACATCGCTTTGGATAAAAGCATCTGCTAAATGTAATGTGTGTTTAGAGTAAGACATTTAGACAGACAGACAGACAGACAGACATTCAGACAGACAGACAGACAGACATTCAGTCACATGTGTTGTCAGTCCAGTGATGTTCTCTTATGTTCCAGTACTCACCTCCCTCTCATCACGGACTAAGTGGCCCCCCTCCCCTCCCCCTCCCCTCCCCCGCCTGGAGTACTTGAATAGAGATGTCCTTGTGTGAACCTCCCACCCGCAGCAGGGAAATTGCATCTAAATAATGGAGAAATTATGGTACTTCATCATTTTGTTATTTTTTGCTGAGCAGGCATCTCCCTTGCAAATGAGTAGCCAAGGCTTCCTGATGTCACCCACTTCTGTGCAGGATGTGTTATGTGTGTGCACACTCCTTATAAGTTATTAGTGCTGATAAATACATAGTGCTTCTCCTTACAGAGCAATTCTGTAATATCCTGGACTGGCTATAACGTTTCCAAATATGGTGGGTTATGGTGGCTTTGTTTTGGTTATTTATCATGTAAATGAAGTCACCAGGAGAATGCAATCTATTACTAGAAGGACAACCGAAACACAGTTGGTCGGTCTCTATGACAACCAAACCACAGTAGTTGGTCTCTATACACTCTCTCTTCCTTGGCTGGAGATTTACAGTTCTAGCGTGTGTACGTGCCATGTGATCTTAGATCCCTGCGGTTCTCCAACAGAGTTCAGTGAACTGGTAACTCATCCTCAGTGACAGAACCAGCTGAGAAAGAGAATGAACCCTGGTCTTGAAAAGCTTTGATGATATTGGAAGAATTTAGATTAAGGTGCTGGGATTGAAGAAGTTTTGTCCAGGCTGTATTTTGAAAGGAAATGTATTAAATAGCAGATGTATTGATCTTTTAATTAATGTTTTAAACGAGCAGATGTATTGATCAGTGGGGGTTCCTTAATAAAGCAATATGAAAATAAAGAATCTAACAATATATCAATTACCAACATGTGATGGTGAGCAGAGATCCTAAAAATAACATTTTACAAGTAAATCAGTGGACAATTCATTTAATCATTATTACGTTTCAACTCTCACTCGTGACGTCATGATGTCATCAGATGGCTACCAAGCCTTTTGTCAATGCCTTTTAACGTAATGGGAGGCAGTTGATCCTTCTCATCCTCAGGCCTCCTGAGAGTGTATGAAAAATGGCTACAGTCTTTGTCCGCCATACTCCGCTTCTCTAAGCAGGTTTTGCACTCTTTGAAAAATGTGTGATCGTTGACGGGCTATGCCTTGGGACGGTGTAGGATACCTGTGTGATCGTTGACGGGCTATGCCTTGGGACGGTGTAGGCTGTGTAGGATACCTGTGTGATCGTTGACGGGCGATGCCTTGGGACGGTGTAGGATACCTGTGTGATCGTTGACGGGCGATGCCTTGGGACGGTGTAGGATACCTGTGTGATCGTTGACGGGCTATGCCTTGGGACGGTGTAGGATACCTGTGTGATTATTGACGGGCTATGCCTTGGGACGGTGTAGGCTGTGTAGGATACCTGTGTGATCGTTGACGGGCTATGCCTTGGGACGGTGTAGGACACCTGTGTGATCGTTGACGGGCTATGCCTTGGGGCAGTGTAGGATACCTGTGTGATCGTTGACGGGCTATGCCTTGGGACGGTGTAGGATACCTGTGTGATCGTTGACGGGCTATGCCTTGGGACGGTGTAGGATACCTGTGTGATCGTTGACGGGCTATGCCTTGGGACGGTGTAGGATACCTTGCCTGCCGCGGCTCTCCCATCACAGCCAGTAGAAGAGTGGATGTTAATCCATTTTAGCAATGCGAGGTAACGTTTCAGCGGCGAGCGAAGAAAACCGCTTTTGTCTCCATGCCAAATGCACTTCTCTTCTCCTCTCCTCCCTCTCTGTATAGCGTCTCCTGCACCTCCCTCTCTACTCCCTCCCTACTCCCTCTCTCCTCCCTCTCTGTATAGCGTCTCCTGCACCTCCCTCTCTACTCCCTCTCTACTCCTGCTAGCGTCTCCTCCCTCTCTCCTCCCTCTCTCCTCCCTCTCTACTCTCTCTCTCTACTCCTGCTATGTATAGCGTCTCCTCCCTGCACCCCTCTCTCTACTCCTGCTAGCGTCTCCTCCCTGCACCTCCCTCTCTCCTCCCTCTCTCCTCCCTCATGGTTCATTTCACCACATGCACCTGAGGCCACCCTGAGTGCATTACCTTTCAGTCAGCTGTCTGGATCACGCCGCCGTCTCCACATAGATTATATAGATTAAGAAAAAAAAAACAAAGCTATTGAATGACTCCTCTTCAAACCGCTTGATTCATTAATGCAGGGTGCTAGCTTGGCGTTAGGTAACATCTAATCAAACGTCTCGCTCACTACCAGGTGAGACAGAGAGAGCTGAAGCTGTCAGAATGAGAAAACTCTGAGCTATCTTAGGTGTTGGAGAAACGAAGTTAATGATATAGGCGAAGCAATAGTAGAAGCTTGGGAGGTGCATTGAGGACACGCTATACATACGCTACCGACAGTGGTACAGGAGGTAGAGAAGTCGTTTAGTAATCAGAAGGTTGCTAGTTCGATTCCCTGTCGAAGCGTCCTTGAGCAAGACACTGAACCCCTAATTGCTCCTGATGTGCAGTGTGCCATCAGTATAAATGTAAAATGTGTATACATCCTTGTAAGTCGCTTTGGATAAAAGTGTCTGCTAAATGACTAAATGTAAATGATACATAGCAGGAGGAGAGAGGGAGGTGCAGTGACGAGTAGAGAGGGAGGAGGGAGGAGAGGAGGGAGGTGCAGGGAGTAGGGAGGAGAGAGGGAGGAGAGAGGGAGGTGCAGGGAGTAGGGAGGAGAGAGGGAGGAGCAGGGAGGAGGGAGGGAGGTGCAGGAGACGCTATACAGAGAGGGAGGAGAGAGGGAGTAGGGAGAGAGGGAGGAGAGAGGTGCAGGAGAGGCTATACAGAGAGGGAGGAGAGAGGGAGTAGGGAGAGAGGGAGGAGAGAGGTGCAGGAGACGCTATGGAGAGAGGGAGGAGAGAGGGAGTAGAGAGGGAGGTGCAGGAGACGCTATACAGAGAGGGAGGAGAGAGGGAGTAGAGAGGGAGGTGCAGGAGACGCTATACAGAGAGGGAGTAGAGAGGGAGGAGAGAGGGAGGAGACGCTAGCAGGAGTAGAGAGAGGGGTGAAGTGAGGAGGCGGCGGCTGGCGGCTGCACTTTGCTTATTGAGTTGTTTTTCTCTTTCCCTGTAGTGGGCTTCACCCATGGGGGTTCGGTTCGATGACAGGGCCCTCTTCCCCCGACGCTAACAAAAGACTCACAGACGGGAGCACTAGCGTTTAATTGGTGTAGTTTGCCTCACCCTGTGATTAGATCAGGAGATACTATCTGAGGCTTTTGTTCTGGAGTGAGGTACCCTCGCTTTAAAAAGAAAAAAGATCTTAACTCTTCCCCTCCTCTCCTTGGCTTTCACACTGTCTGATGGGCTCACTGGAATGGCTGTGCCGTGAAAATGGATGCGGTCGAGCAGATCCCGTCAAAGCCAAGCACGTGCTTTTGAGAGCCACGGAGTGGTCGGTTACGTCACGTGTCGGGGTGTCCACATCAATGCGTCAGCGAGACACTGGAGCGCCCCCGTCAGAGTGTCAAGATGCGTTTGGTTTCCTTTTGCCCGAGAAGTCTCAGGGATTGCCTTTGAAAGAGGAAAAAAAACGTGTCTTCTAGCCAGAAGGGATCCTTTGAGCCGAGGACTCTGCTTCATTATTGTCAGCACAATTTGCCATGTCATTCCTCGTGTAGTAATTGAAGCTGCCACATTTAAAAAAAACACGGTTAAGTATTTACACTCCAATGACAATGTCTAATGACGTTAAAGTCAAACCACACATTCGTCTCTCAGGGTCGACCTTGTGTTTTCCAGGCCGATGGTAAGTTATTGATTGATGCCGTACCCTTTGCCACGAGGACATCTGACGTTTCCTTTCTTTCCAGCAGACACATCACAGATGATGATGAAGAAGGACAAGCACGGCCAATAGGGTGAAACTGATGATGAGGAAGCACAAGCACGGCCAATAGGGTGAAACTGATGATGAAGAAGCACAAGCACGGCCAATAGGGTGAAACTGATGATGAGGAAGCACAAGCACGGCCAATAGGTTGAAACTACTGCACGTGTTTAAAGCAGCCATGAAACAAACAACATGCTGATGATGAACGTTAACAATAACCAAGAACAATATTACGGCTCATTTTTTTCAGGCCTGTGTGTGTGTGTGTGTGTGTGTGTGTGTGTGTGTGTGTGTGTGTGTGTGTGTGTGTGTGTGTGTGTGTGTGCGTGTGTGAGTGTGTGAGTGTGTGTGCGTGTGTGTGTGTGTGAGTGTGTGTGTGTGTGTGTGTGTGAGTGTGTGTGTGTGTGTGTGTGTGTGTTGCATAAGGTTCTGGAGGGGTGTCATTATTTTGCGTGCGTGGTGGCGGCGGTGTTTGGGAGTGAGCGGGTGATTCAGAGGAGGGTGAACTGAGTCTCAGAGCCTCGGTGGTTGGGAGTGAGCGGGTGATTCACAGGAGGGTGAACTGAGTCTCAGAGCCTCGGTGCTTTCTGAAAGCCCTCCAGGGCTGCTTCCAGGAGAGTTGGTGGTTGCTGCGAGTTTATGCACATATTTTAGATGCAGTGAAATGGACGGCACGCAGCCTGAGCTGAGGGCGGTGTTCCTCTTTATGCTACATTTTCTTCATTTGTATATGCATCTCTCTCTCCCTCTCTCTCTCTCTCTCTCTCTCATTCTCTCTCTATCTCCCTCTCTCCCTCTCTCTCACTCGTCGTTCTCTCTCACTCTATTTCACTCTCTCTCTCTCTCTCTCATTCTCTCTCTCACTCTCTCTCACTCTCTCCCTCTCTCTCACTCGTCGTTCTCTCTCACGGAAGAAGGTTGGCAGCAAGAAGCTTAACCTTCAAATGCTATACCCGTTTGAATCATTAAAGATACCTTGAAGATGACATCTGGACTACAACCACACTATTTGACAAATAAGTATAGCCAAAGTTTGTACAGATTTTTTAAACTCCAAGGCGTAATATTTCACGTTCCTGCTCTAAGAAGTGTATTTTGAATACTTGGTGCAGACTTATCTAAAATATGTGTTGAAATTAAATCTGAGCAGACATTGATACTAGTCTTCTTCAGCGTGTGGAGTGGATGATTTATGGAAGTGGCGCAGCGTCCACTCCTTGTTTACGGATGCAATAGACGGCACTGTCCTGATGATGGAGTGTGTGTGGACGTGTTGCTAATGAGCACAACACGATGATGATGATCTTGTTTAACGAGGACAGAGCCCATCGCACTTAAACAGTCTGAGCAATAAAGGACTAAAAAATGGCTTGTGCTTCTCAGACAGTGATGGACCCCATAAAGGTCTCCTGACTGGAGCTGAACCAGGGCCCATCTAAACCCGACCCAACAATGGCGTCATGTTTAACCCGACCCAACAATGGCCTCATGTTTAACCCGACCCAACAATGGCGTCATGTTTAACCCGACCCAACAATGGCGTCATGTTTAACCCGACCCAACAATGGCCTCATGTTTAACCCGACCCAACAATGGCGTCATGTTTAACCCGACCCAACAATGGCGTCATGTTTAACCCGACCCAACAATGGCGTCATGTTTAACCCGACCCAACAATGGCGTCATGTTTAACCCGACCCAACAATGGCCTCATGTTTAACCCGACCCAACAATGGCGTCATGTTTAACCCGACCCAACAATGGCGTCATGTCTAACCCGACCCAACAATGGCGTCATGTTTAACCCGACCCAACAATAGCCTCATGTTTAACCCGACCCAACAATGGCGTCATGTTTAACCCGACCCAACAATAGCCCCATCTAAACCCGACCCAACAATGGCGTCATGTCTAACCCGACCCAACAATGGCCTCATGTTTAACCCGACCCAACAATGGCCTCATGTCTAACCCGACCCAACAATGGTGTCATGTTTAACCCGACCCAACAATGGCGTCATGTTTAACCCGACCCAACAATGGCCTCATGTTTAACCCGACCCAACAATGGCGTCATGTTTAACCCGACCCAACAATGGCGTCATGTCTAACCCGACCCAACAATGGCGTCATGTTTAACCCGACCCAACAATAGCCTCATGTTTAACCCGACCCAACAATGGCGTCATGTTTAACCCGACCCAACAATAGCCCCATCTAAACCCGACCCAACAATGGCGTCATGTCTAACCCGACCCAACAATGGCCTCATGTTTAACCCGACCCAACAATGGCCTCATGTCTAACCCGACCCAACAATGGTGTCATGTTTAACCCGACCCAACAATGGCGTCATGTTTAACCCGACCCAACAATGGCCTCATGTTTAACCCGACCCAACAATGGCGTCATGTTTAACCCGACCCAACAATGGCGTCATGTTTAACCCGACCCAACAATGGCGTCATGTCTAACCCGACCCAACAATGGCGTCATGTTTAACCCGACCCAACAATGGCGTCATGTTTAACCCGACCCAACAATGGCCTCATGTTTAACCCGACCCAACAATAGCCTCATGTTTAACCCCACCCAACAATGGCCTCATGTTTAACCCGACCCAACAATAGCCTCATGTTTAACCCCACCCAACAATGGCGTCATGTTTAACCCGACCCAACAATGGCGTCATGTTTAACCCGACCCAACAATGGCGTCATGTTTAACCCCGACCCAACAATGGCGTCATGTCTAACCCGACCCAACAATGGCCTCATGTTTAACCCGACCCAACAATGGCGTCATGTTTAACCCGACCCAACAATGGCGTCATGTTTAACCCGACCCAACAATGGCGTCATGTTTAACCCGACCCAACAATGGCGTCATGTTTAACCCGACCCAACAATGGCGTCATGTTTAACCCGACCTAACAATGGCGTCATGTTTAACCCGACCCAACAATGGCGTCATGTTTAACCCGACCCAACAATGGCGTCATGTTTAACCCGACCCAACAATGGCGTCATGTTTAACCCGACCCAACAATGGCGTCATGTTTAACCCGACCCAACAATGGCGTCATGTTTAACCCGACCCAACAATGGCGTCATGTTTAACCCGACCCAACAATGGCGTCATGTTTAACCCGACCCAACAATGGCCTCATGTTTAACCCGACCCAACAATAGCCTCATGTTTAACCCCACCCAACAATGGCGTCATGTTTAACCCGACCCAACAATGGCGTCATGTTTAACCCGACCCAACAATGGCGTCATGTTTAACCCGACCCAACAATGGCGTCATGTTTAACCCGACCCAACAATGGCCTCATGTTTAACCCGACCCAACAATGGCGTCATGTTTAACCCGACCCAACAATGGCGTCATGTTTAACCCGACCCAACAATGGCGTCATGTTTAACCCGACCCAACAATGGCGTCATGTTTAACCCGACCCAACAATGGCCTCATGTTTAACCCGACCCAACAATGGCGTCATGTTTAACCCGACCCAACAATGGCGTCATGTCTAACCCGACCCAACAATGGCGTCATGTTTAACCCGACCCAACAATAGCCTCATGTTTAACCCGACCCAACAATGGCGTCATGTTTAACCCGACCCAACAATAGCCCCATCTAAACCCGACCCAACAATGGCGTCATGTCTAACCCGACCCAACAATGGCCTCATGTTTAACCCGACCCAACAATGGCCTCATGTCTAACCCGACCCAACAATGGTGTCATGTTTAACCCGACCCAACAATGGCGTCATGTTTAACCCGACCCAACAATGGCCTCATGTTTAACCCGACCCAACAATGGCGTCATGTTTAACCCGACCCAACAATGGCGTCATGTCTAACCCGACCCAACAATGGCGTCATGTTTAACCCGACCCAACAATAGCCTCATGTTTAACCCGACCCAACAATGGCGTCATGTTTAACCCGACCCAACAATAGCCCCATCTAAACCCGACCCAACAATGGCGTCATGTCTAACCCGACCCAACAATGGCCTCATGTTTAACCCGACCCAACAATGGCCTCATGTCTAACCCGACCCAACAATGGTGTCATGTTTAACCCGACCCAACAATGGCGTCATGTTTAACCCGACCCAACAATGGCCTCATGTTTAACCCGACCCAACAATGGCGTCATGTTTAACCCGACCCAACAATGGCGTCATGTTTAACCCGACCCAACAATGGCGTCATGTCTAACCCGACCCAACAATGGCGTCATGTTTAACCCGACCCAACAATGGCGTCATGTTTAACCCGACCCAACAATGGCCTCATGTTTAACCCGACCCAACAATAGCCTCATGTTTAACCCCACCCAACAATGGCCTCATGTTTAACCCGACCCAACAATAGCCTCATGTTTAACCCCACCCAACAATGGCGTCATGTTTAACCCGACCCAACAATGGCGTCATGTTTAACCCGACCCAACAATGGCGTCATGTTTAACCCCGACCCAACAATGGCGTCATGTCTAACCCGACCCAACAATGGCCTCATGTTTAACCCGACCCAACAATGGCGTCATGTTTAACCCGACCCAACAATGGCGTCATGTTTAACCCGACCCAACAATGGCGTCATGTTTAACCCGACCCAACAATGGCGTCATGTTTAACCCGACCCAACAATGGCGTCATGTTTAACCCGACCTAACAATGGCGTCATGTTTAACCCGACCCAACAATGGCGTCATGTTTAACCCGACCCAACAATGGCGTCATGTTTAACCCGACCCAACAATGGCGTCATGTTTAACCCGACCCAACAATGGCGTCATGTTTAACCCGACCCAACAATGGCGTCATGTTTAACCCGACCCAACAATGGCGTCATGTTTAACCCGACCCAACAATGGCGTCATGTTTAACCCGACCCAACAATGGCGTCATGTTTAACCC
>NW_024879604.1:15000-22500 GCF_900700415.2 Clupea harengus | reverse complement strand
TTGGTTTGGGAATTTACTATGGTGATGATACATGGTGTAAGAAAATGAAGGCTTCTTTTTCCCTTTTTGCCGACTCTCAAGGGTGGGTGTGTTTGTAAGAGGGTTTATGTCACCCATCAGCTGACTCTCAGGGTGTGTTTGTAGGAGGGATGATGTCATCCATCCGCTGTGAGATGCTGGTGATATGCACACGTCCTGCACACGCCCTGTACACAGACAAACATCCCATAATACACATCAGCCATCGCAGTGCACACAGCACTGCCCATTACAGGGGGGGGGGTGTTAAGCTGTGATAGATGAATGGGGTAATTACAGTCTGCACAACCATTTGATGTTTGTGTCAAAGGCACCCCTCCCTGCTTGGCGATGGGTTTCCTCCCTGCTTGGCGATGAGTTTTCCTCGCTGCTTGGCGGTGGGTTTTCCTCCCTGCTTGGCGATGGGTTTCCTCCCTGCTTGGCGATGGGTTTCCTCCTGCTTGGCGATGGGTTTTCCTCCTGACTCATGAGCATCTATGGGGAGGAGATAAGGCTGCATGGGCTGATGAGACTGGTGCCCAGGGACCAATCACAGACCACTTGCTCCTTGTTGTAGCTTTTGTATCTATTATCACTTGCCAGTCTAATTAGTTCCCCTTACAGCCCCAGACAAAAGCCTGGCCCTAGGCACTGCATGGATCCTGGCATGTGAGCGGGCTTTGAAATACCCTCCACCACCTCCACCACCTCCACCACCTCCACCACCTCCTGCCATCTCTCTCAGTGCTGTTTAGCCCATAAAGTGGCTGAGCATCCAAAGGCTGATTTCACACCTTGTGATTAACTCAGTGCAGACGGTCCACAGAGGTAAGGGTAAAATAATCTCACAGTGCTTGTGTTGTTAATTAGATAAGACATTTTAATTACATAATGATTCAATTATTTTTCATTTATCCCCCTCATCAAACCCATGATGATCCACAGTTATTTCCCCTCCTTGAAAAGGTCTGTGGGTATTTATGCAAGCTTTTATAACAGGCTTTTGCATATTGAGAGGCATAATTATTTATATAGAGAGGCCTAATGGAGTTAAACGCGTGGCCTTGAATTTCCTCACCAAACGTCTTTCCTTGAACTTCCTTTTTTAGTGTGTCTGTATTTCCATGTCCCCACCCCTCTGTATGGGGCACCAGGAGGTGTGCCTTGGGGGGGTGTGTTTTCATTCCCGCGTTCGGGACTTTAAGTGGGGATGTTGCCGCTCCCTCTGCCTCTTCTTGCCAAGGCCCAGTGTGAGTGAGTGTGTGAGCGTGGAGAGATCAATAAACATGGCGAAACGCCAGGCTGGTTGTTGGCGTCACGTCAATTTCACACACACACACACACACACACAACACAACGCAGAGAACCAGGAGAGATCAAACGCTCCTGTTACAATGGCACATTTAGTCATAATTGTTGGGGAAAACAAACACATTTTCTGCAGAAAGATAACCAAGGCAAGTAACTAAGATTACTAAAATAACGAAGATTAATTAAGATGTGTCTGAGCCATAATCTGAACACATGTCCGTGACTGTATGTTATTACACTCCAATAGCCCCGTGCTTCAAACGGAGCCTCAAACGATCCAGTATCTTACTCGATAACCTTATTATTGATATATATATATATGTGTTTGCTCTCTTATGACCTGTCAATGCACGCTATTGATCTGGTTTACAAAAATACACTACACATTTTATGCTCGAGGTTATATGTACCATTTAGAAATAATGGGTGGCAAGTAGGTTGCCCGAAATACATTAGCTATAGATATTGTTTTTATTTCACCTCTTAAAATGAAATGAGGCATGTCAAGTGAAGCTATTCCTCCGTCCAAACGTTGATTGGAAGCCACCCCGGATCACTCAATGGGCAATGTGACATTCTATGCAGGCAGTTGCATCCCGTCCTTGCCTTAGTCGTTTTGCGTGTAAATGATAGCGTTAGATTTCAAACTATACATTTATTTTTTTGAAAAAATGTACATAGAGCATATTTAATATCTAAGTAAAACGGTGCCTGTAGAAACTACACAATAGAAAACGTAGGCTGCAGGTACATAAATAGTATAGCTTTATATCAGAAAACTACACTGCCGGTTCTTACAATTCGTAAAATTCTTATTGTTTTTTTTTGTGCTTGTATGTAGAACTTATGTGTGGAAGTTTATTTCATATATAACCTTTTAGAATGTAGGCAAGCTTGGCTTCTCTTTGCGCATTTGGGAACGCCTTTGGTTCTAAGCGAGAGTGTGTGTGTGTGTGTGTGTGGGGGGGGGCTTCAGTGGTTTTACTTATTTCAGAACGGATTTTCTGGAGATAAATTCTGGCAACGCGCAGGACATCAATGACATTTCTGGAGAGTGACATTTTTGGAGAGAAATTCAGGACAACGCGTTGATTCTGTCTTCTGAGAGCGCTGGTTCAGTCATCTGTGGCATGTCAGTCTCCCGCATGCCTCAGAAGAGAAAGTGCAGTTGCACACTCTCACATGAACACCTCTCATCGGAGACAACAGGGGAGGAGTTGATTCAAACTACTGCCGATATTATGAACCATGTCGCTGGACTCTCAGTGCCCAAGGATTCCGGTCAAGACACAAATCAGGAGAGGAAGAAGGAAAGCCGATCTGTCGTACCCTAGACCGAATGAGAATATTCGCTCTCTCAAACGAATTCACTTCACTTCATGGAAGCAAGGGGCGCGATTGTGTTCATTTGCAAGAAGCCAAGAGTATCCGAACACTTTGCGGCGTGTTGAATTGATTTTTTAAAGAAAGTATTTATCTTTTTCGGTGTTTTTCACCGCTTGCCTGTTGACTGGCATGGGAAAGGCAAACCTGGCGCTGGACTCCGGATGACGGTGAGTTTTGTTACGGGGAGTAGGCTCATATTTTCTGCAACAGACCAATCCGTCTACATTTGGACACCAGGCTGCGCATTATATCCGCACCACAGATCCCACCAGAGATACACAGGGGAGTTTGTAGAAAAAGAGAACGATGAACAAATGTGAATAATGAATGAAACGTGCAATCAGTGAAGTGCAACTCATTATTTCTCTTTCCTCTATTATTATTATTATTATTTGTTTTAAATTAAACGGGTTGGTGCCAATGTTTGTGTGCAAAACTGATATGATTCCTGAAGAGACTATTTGGTGCAGCGAAGCAAAGGATGAACTGGCGGTCAATTCATCGGTAGCATGCAAAATGGTGAAGGGGGAGAGATCAACTCGGCTGACTTCAATAACATTGCGAGAATCAATTCTTTTTTGTATTTATTCACAGTGGATTTAACAGCCAACATAATTCGGCGACTCTTCTTTGGAAATGTAAGAACCTTTGCAAAGGATTTCGGATTCTACGGTCATCACTGAAGAGGACGGATCCGCGGAACACCTATAAATAAGGATGACATAGGACTCTTTACCGCATGCGAGAAAAGTATTGATTAAAAAAAACTAAAATCTACAAGTGGTGTGAGCTTTTCCCATTGTAATATTATGACATACGGTTACTAATTTATAATGTAGAAGAAGTAATCCAAGAAGTAGTTTACTGTACTACGCGACTATAACACTTTGGGGAGGAACAAGGTAAGCGACTGAAGTGCGATCCAAACGAATGTCGTTCCCTTCCTCGGTGCTGAGCTGGTCGCTGTCCCCTGTGCTGGTGGTGCTGAAATTTGGATAATGCCTGGACTGCGACTGCAAGGCTGCCGCTCCCTTCACGTAAACGAAGACAACGGCCGCTTCTTGCTTCTCGCCATCCTAATAATACTCTACCTGCTGTGCGGTGCTGCGGTGTTTTCTGCAGTAGAGAGGCCCTCGGAGCTCCAAGCCCATGGCCGCTGGAACAAGGCACTTTTCAACTTCAGCGAGACATTCAACATCAGCCTGCAGGATCTGAACTCTCTCCTCCGGGACTACGAGGCAGCTATCGCCGCCGGCATTCGAGTTGATTCTTTAAGACCAAGATGGGATTTTACAGGAGCTTTTTACTTTGTTGGAACAGTGGTGTCAACTATAGGTGAGTTACAATCTTCACACGCCATGCTTGATCAATAATTACCTTTTGAGGGATACTTTTAGGTCATTGGCTTATTCACCAGGATGGTGCATTTTGAATACCTAAGTTTAAATAACTATGTATCGATTGTAAAACAAAACTGAATGACAAACTCATCACAGACTCAACAGATCTGTCAGGGTTGTGGTATTTAGGCATGCACTGACTGTCGTGTTGAACATCAGGTTTTTACAAACTAATGAATGCTACAGCGTTCCTTCCTTCCACTTGTCTCCAAACTCCTCTATAAATAAATACAAAAAACGAATGATTTTTTGGGTAGGCTACCTTATGAGAAGTAAGGCAGTTATGTCCTTGGGATTTCTCGTGCTCCCTTCAAGAGATGACCTCTCCAAATGTAGAAGGATATTCAGATTTCAACAGGGTGGGCTGAGAGAGCGGACATCAGTGGGAATTAAATTGAATCCCAGGGGGACCATTGAGCGGATGGACCCTAATCATTACAGCACAGCTGAGGCATCCACCTCCCTCAGCACCATCCACTTCCATCAGCACCTCCCTCAGCTCAATCAGCACCTCCATCAGCACCATCAGCTCAATCCACCTCCCTCAGCACCATCCACCTCCATCAGCTCCATCAGCTCCATCAGCTCCATCAGCTCCATCAGCTCCATCCACCTCCCTCAGCTCCATCAGCACCATCCACCTCCCTCAGCTCCATCAGCTCCATCAGCTCCATCCACCTCCCTCAGCATCATCCCAGTCTGTCCACTGGAAATGTCCTCTGCTGTCTGTCTGCTTACCCTGATTTGAATGCCCCATTAGGCTGCACCTGAGAGATGAGGGAACCTGGGAAGCACACAGGCTTCCCCCAGAACCCTCTACCCTGACATGGTTCCGTTCCCCCAGAACCCTCTACACTGACATGGTTCCCCCAGAACCAGAACCCTCTACACTGACATGGTTCCCCCAGAACCCTCTACACTGACATGGTTCCCCCAGAACCAGAACCCTCTACACTGACATGGTTCCCCCAGAACCCTCTACACTGATGTGGTTCCCCCAGAGGGTGAGGGTGAGGGTGAGGGTGAGGGCAGGGTTGAGCGCTAGGCTGAGATGGTTCCCCCAGAACTCTCTACACTGAGGTGGTTCCTTGCTTGTATCAAAGCGGAGGGAGGCTTTTGCTTCTCCGTGTTACTGTTTCAATCCAGGAGAGATGTGCTGAAGGAATGTGTTCTCCCACACCTCTTATGTGCTCTATCCTTTACATGCAGAGTGTTAAACTGCCAAAAGAAATGAGACGGTCTGGTACCAGATCTATCCTTTACACGCAGAGTGTTAAACTGCCAAAAGAAACGAGACGGTCTGGTACCAGATCTCAGTTCACATGTTTACGTTCCTCGCTGGCGTTTACGACTGAAAACATGATAAGCAACGAGCCATTTCCTGTTGCTTCCTGTGTCATTTCCCTGGCGTTTGCAGCTTGTTTGGCAGGAGTCCTCTGGTTAATCTGGCAGCCCCGTGGCGTGGGCCTGGGTTTCTCCGTCTCCTGTGGCCTATCATGCCCGTGCGGAGCTGCCAGAGGAAGAGGATCGTTATTCATTCCCCTGGTCTGCTTGCGTAGCATTTGCAAAATATTGTGCAATAGGTCACAAAAGAGCAAGTGGTCTCTACAGCTCCAAGCCACTAACCTTCTGCCCAGAAATGGGTAACAGTGGCTGGAGCAATCCCAGCACCCCTTGCCCTATCGGCAGTGTACTGACGTGGTCGCTTTGCATTTCCATCCACAGACTGCAATTTCTCCCTGGCGTGAACTGATGACTGATTTGAAAGGAGTACCAGGCGGAGAGGGTTATTTAACAGGGAGAGGTGAAATGAGGGAGAACAAGGAGAGCTGTCTGTTAATCGGTCTCACACACAAGCAGCCTCTCTGGAAACACACAATCTCTGCTTCTTCTCAGAGGGTTTGGCATGATCTTTGTGTGCCTACAAGAAAAAGGGCTATTGGCTTGTTTTTTTTTTTATTGCAGATGAAATTTACTGTAGACTCACCTCACAGATACACACAGCACAGAGACACTCACACACACACACACACACACACACACACACACACACACACACACACACACACACACACACACACATACACACACACACACCAATGCCAATGTGTGTGTGTGTGTGTGTGTGTGTGTGAAGGTGCATGGTGTGTGTGTGTGTGTGTATATATATGTATATTTGTGTGTGTGTGTGTGTGTGTGTTTGTGTGTGTGAGTGAAGGTGCATGGTGTGTGTGTGTGTGTGTATATATATATGTATATGTGTGTGTGTGTGTGTGTGTGTGTGTGTGTGTGTGAGTGTGTGAAGGTGCATGGTTATGCCAGGTCTGGACATGTGTCAGTTGGGCCAGTGCATATTGCTGTCAGGGCGCTGGTTGGGGGGGGGGGGGGGGGGCGGTGGTTACTAGGTACCTGTGCCTTTGTGCGTCATGTACGCTTTTGAGTGAGGATGTGAGTGTGTGTGTGTGTGTGGGTCTGTCTGTGTCTGTGTGTCTGTCTGTGTGTGTGTGTGTGTGTGTGTGTGTGTGTGTCTCTGTGTGTGTGTGTGTGTGTGTGTGTGTGTGTGTGTGTGTGTGTGTGTGTGTGTGGTGTGTGTGTGTGTGTGTGTGTGTGTGTGTGTGTGTGTGTGTGTGTGTGGTGGTGGCTGAGACTAGGGAGGCTTCGTCAGTGGTCCATATGTCACCCTGCAGCAAAACTGCCTTCGTCCACAACTTTCTCAAAGAGAGTGACACCTTTACAGTCTGCAGCAGTAAAACCCAGCCTCACAGCCTCTTTAGGCAACCTCTTAAGGCAGCCTCAGTACAGCCTGTACCAGAACACACCATCATCCAGGTCAGATGAATGCTTTTGCCTCTCATGGTGACTTTCTTTCTTGTGAGACTGCAGTATTCCACTCTCAGCGTTTGGGAGATTGTGCTGAGCTTCTATTCCACGTCTTCTATAGATCAACTGATAAAATGAGGTGCTGGTGATTCGGAGGTTATGGGTGCACATTCACATTTACCTCGGCAGAAATTCTGATGAAATATCCAGCCTCGATGCCACCGTGAGCAGCACTGGTAGAAAGCCTTTTACTGTGCTTCCTGTGGAAAGCGGTGTGTGTTGTGAGTGATCGATTGGGCTTACTCATGAATGTGTGTGTTGTGAGTGATCGACTGGGCTCATACGTACTCATGATGCCATTATGAGTGTGCATAGGCCTGGTATGTAAATCGTCTCCTGTGTGTGTGTGTGTGTTGTGTGGTGTGTGTGTGTGTGTGTGTGTGTGTGTGTGTGTGTGTGTGTGTGTGTGTGTGTGTGTGTGTGTGTGTGTGTGTGTGTGTGTCTCCTGTTGTTCTTGCACTGTGGGTTTGATACCAGCTGACGGGCCATAAAATATGTATTTACA
>NW_024879603.1:82500-159671 GCF_900700415.2 Clupea harengus | reverse complement strand
GTGTTCTTTTGCCGCCATGCATAACACCTTGTTGTGACCAAATAGCTCAATCTCTGTCTCATCAGTCCACAGCACTTTGTTTTAAAATGATTCTAGCTTGTTCAAATGTGCTTTTGTATAGCTCAAGGGAGCTTGTTTGTGGCGTGTGTCTAGAAATGGCTTCTTCCGCATCACTCTCTCATACAGCTGTTCTTTGTGCAAGGTGCGCTGAATTGTTGAGCGATGCACTTTGGAGGTGGTCTCATGGTAGTCTTTGATCATTCTGACCATCCTTTGCCTTTGCCTCCGATATTTTTCTTGTCCGGCCTTAACAAGAACTGTGCCTGTGGCCTTCCATTTCTTGATTACATTCCTCACAGTGGAAACTGACAACTGAAACCTCTGGGATAACTTTTTGTAGCCTTCCCCTAAAACACAAAGCTAAACAATCTTTGTTTTCAGATCATTTGACAGTTGTTTTGAGGCCCCCATGATGCCACTCTTCAGAGGAGATTCAAAGAGAAGCACAACTTGCAATTGGCTACCTTAAATACTTTTTTCTAATGATTGGATGCACCTTTCTATAGAAATGAAGGCTTAACAAGCTAATCAGACTAATTATGTGTTGCAATTATTCAGTATTGAGTAGTTACAGGTATTCAAAACAGCAAAATGATTAGGGTGCCTAAATATTTGCACAGCCCAAATAGCAAGGTCGGGACAAAACCTAGTGAGACTTCCTCTCTTGTTGTCCCTCCCTACACTGTTCCATCTCTCAGCCTGAACAAAAATCTTTCTTCCGTCCCACTATGACTCTAAAGGGGTTTCAGTCCTGTCCCTTCAGCTGTTCTTTCCTCTGCATGCAGATCTGATGATCTTGTTGATTGTGCATGTTAACTCTGTTTTCAGTTTAACCTCCTGCAGTTTACACAATATAGCTCTTGTGTATGGAAGCTATGGAACTAATTTATATAAAAAACATTCTGCATTCCAATTTGACACAACGCTACCTCAGAATAATAAGGTTCTATCTGCGTTCAGGTCAGTTTTGAGATATTGAGGTTTAAAGTTTTAGCATTGCAAATAGCAAAACTGACAAATGGAGCACATTTCTTTATAGCACCAAAGTTACACACACCATACATGTATTCTACATCTGAGATATCAAAATTCTAGATGAATTGTAAATTAGGGATTTTGAAACAGGTCAATTGTAGATAGAACCTTATAGCTCTAAAAACGAACAGCCGCCTTGGAATTATAAGGTTCTATCTTCAAAAACAGAAAGAGGAACCATGATTATAAAAGAATATAAACAATTTACTTATACATACTGTTTGAATGTTCAATTTATATAATAAAAAGTGTATTTTATGTTAAATCTTCATTCATTCATGCACTTACTGCTGTAACACAACATTTTTCCAATGCGTAATTTTTCCTTTCATCTTTCTTATTCAAGATAACAGTAAGTTGCATGTAAAAGAATAATTAAAAAAAATGCATGGTCTGATATGAATATTTACAATCAGTCTTTATTGATAGTTTATCAAATATTTTTTAAACAATTTAAATGTGAAACACGTCATACAACAATACACCTACAGTATATCAATACTGCCAGAAGAACACGAGTACTCATTCAGATGTTTTGCTTATGAACACTGTATTTCAAACCCAGGCTACTTACTGTAAAAAGAAGCTAATTTGAAAACCATTTTCATGCAATATAAATATCACTTGCAATTCATATGCATCACATACAAACATCACATACTATTCACCTATTCATCAACACCTCAAAAGGAACTCATTTGAAATTGATTTCATGCAATAAAAATATACATAGTATCACTTACAATTAATATGCATCACATACTAATCACCTATTCATCAACACCTCAAAAGGAACTCATTTTAAATTGATTTCATGCCATAAAAATATACATAGTATCACTTACAATTAATATGCATCACATACTTACATCACATACTATTCACCTATTCATCAACACCTCAAAAGGAACTCATTTGAAATTGATTTCATGCAATAAAAATATACATAGTATCACTTACAATTAATATGCATCACATACTTACATCACATACTATTCACCTATTCATCAACACCTCAAAAGGAACTCATTTGAAATTGATTTCATGCAATAAAAATATACATAGTATCACTTACAATTAATATGCATCACATACTTACATCACATTCTATTCACTTATTCATCAACACTAAGGAGCTCATTTGTAAATCATTTCATGCAATAAAAATAGATATAGTATCAATTACTATTCACATACATCACTATTCACTTATTCATCCACAGTTAAAAAGGAAAATCATTTAATCATAGCACAGTAATACTCTCTGTCTGTTTGGGGCATGAATCTGAACATTGACTCTAAATCTTTCATCTTTGACTCTGGAATACAGCCCTGTTTAGGAAGCCTTCTTGGCTTTGGTAGCGTACATGTAGGTGCCAACTTTCTAGTTTTACTCGGCCCCCTAATGTCTAATGTTACCTCTGAAGCATGGGCAGCATGTGATTTTTTATAGCTAAGTTTATATGGGCACTGATCAAATCCGAGCTGACACACTTCCGAAAATGGCACCTGTTTGTACTTGAACATTTTGGAACATGCGTGAAAGTCAAAGAAATCTGATTCTCTCATCTGTATTACTCGGTACGGGTTGTTCCTGTTGACTTTCAGTAACAATCTCAAGAATGAGACGGGAGAGTAAAATTCAGAGAGCGCCATTGCCTTCTCAATTTGGCTATGCATATTGTCTACCTCCTGTACAGCAGAATGACCCGGGGTAGAATATTTCATTGTGATCTGATGTATCTTAGTATTGCGTGTCAAGTATTCTGCCATAGCAAATGCCATTATTGAGTTTCTGTTTTGGGGCACGCAGCTGTCACTCCATGTAATTATGCTTGTGGCATCTGGGTGATCAAGAATAATTTGGTCTAAAATTTTAACAAAGGCACTTGCAATGTCGTTAGCCCCCCTGCCTGACATCCCCTCTGTCCATATCGCACAATAGCCTTTCTTTGATAGAGAGCTATGAGCTGTAAGATTGTACAAGTTCAGTTTTCGTTTGTAGAAAAAAGAACTGATCTCTGCACGTGGACAGTTTATAACATTCTGAAGGTCAAAACACACTACTAATGTGTTTTTAGCATCCCTATCTGCCTGACGCTCTTGGCGCATGGCAGTTTTGTCGGCAATGTGTTTCTTCTGTGTGCTCTCAGCATCTTGGCTAAGAAGATTCTGGTCAAGAGCTGTCTGATAAGATTCACACCGATCACACCTATCTGATTTAGGAATGTGAAAACTGATGTTGAACTCGGAGTTGAAAATGAATCTATAGAAAGACTCCTTTACAGGTGTACTAACTTCTTCCAGACATTTACGTTTGTAAAGATCATACATTCGGGACAGATTGAGCGTAGATTCCAGATACTGCCTCTCTGTCCTAGCCCTGCAGTAATGAGATTCAACAACAGGGAAAGACCTGATGTGATCCCGGACCTGCTCTTTCAGTTGGAGATCTATCCCACGTTTTGCATGTTTCCCTCTAGAATCAGGTTTTGGCATGCCAGTCGTTTGGTTTTTTTTAAAATGTGTGTTGTAAATTGGCTTCTGACTAATTGCCAGTGTGCCCAGGTAAAATGATTTGCACACTCTAATCCTCTCACTCTCAACATTCAGGAAGTATTTAAATGAGAATGTGCGTTTTCTTTGTGATTCGCAGCATGTTTGCCTTTCTTTCATCGCACATTCTGTTGTCATTGCAATGTAGTCATGTTTCCTGTTTTGTGTCAATTTATAGTAGTCTAAGAAACATTGTTCCCTTTCAGTAGGGGTTACCTTCTGTGCACATTTAAATTTACAAGAGAGAGCACAGTTTTTTTGTGACCTTACTTTTTTGGCTGGAACTTTTGCATTGCTTGCATTAGTGTATTCTTTGCCCTCTTGATGTAGCCTCTTGCGAATATTTGCTTTCCATGTAGATGGATTTAATGCTCTTTTTCTGGTCTTTTTCTTTGGTTCTGAGTTGGTAAGTGTGCCCCCTAGCTCCTCTCCTGCCATGCCTGACTCCTCTGCAGCTACAAGCTCCTCCTCCACAGTCCCAACCAGAATGTCTGTAGCCCCCAACTCCTCCTCCACAGTCCCAACCAGAATGTCTGCCGCAACCAAATCCTCCTTTACAGTCCCAAACATGATGTCTGTAGCCCCCAGCTCTTCTTTTACAATCACATGCAAGTTGTCTGCAGACCCCAACTCCTGCTCAACTGCTGCTACCTCCACCAGCATCCCAGAAATGTCCTCCACAGTCCCCAGCTCTTCAGATGTAGATCCATGGTCCGGGGTTGCAAATTTTGCCCTCACTCCATCTTTAGCTGGCCCAGCATCTGGCTCCATGTCACAAGCCTGTGAGAGAATCAAGTATACAATTTAAAGCATTATAGGCCCACTTGATGTATTCCTCCATTATCAGTTTACCACCTCCCAGCTTCACAATCAATTGTAATATTTCTCTAATGCCCCCCCAAACACACACACGCACCACGCACGCACACACTCACACACACGATTACCTTTTTACAAGCTCCAGTCCCTCCAGCAGGTGATCTCTTTCTTTTCTTTTTCCCCCGCCTGGCATTTTCCTCTCTACAAACACATTACAACACCATTAGGGCAAAAAATAGTCACATACAAACAATGCCTTGTCAAACATCAGATTTTTATTATGCTGAGCCTAGCGCTAGCTAACGTTAGCTAGCATTAGCTAACATGCCCTAATTCTAAAAGTTGACCTCAGAAAAAAAGAAAACCTATAATGCAACTATAAATGGAAATTCAGTCATATACAATCATTTTCTTAGCCAAACATAATATCCAACTTGATTAGTAAGGATCATGTTCTAGGACTAGTTACTGCTAGCTAGCGTTAGCTAGCGCTAGCATTCGCTAACATGACCTAATTCTAAAAGTTGACCTCAGCAAAATCGAAAGCCTATAATGCAACTGTTAATTCAGTCATATCCAATACATTTCTAACAAACATCATTTCCAACTTGATTAATAAGTATCATGTTCTAAGACTAGTTACTGCTAGCTAGCGCTATCCTATTTGGTAGCTAGTGATTATGTCCTCAGCTAATACTGCACAGGAATAATAATAATTTGTCAGGTTTTAATGACAATGACAATGACAATTCCCTCAACTAGACAATTTCCTCAACTAAAATTGAAACAAAAGTGTTTTTAAGAAGATAACTCACCTGTTATTTGTTAGATCATCCAGGAAATCATGAACCCTTAAATTACGATTAAATTTGGCTTCAGTTTTGCGAGACATTTTTCCAGTTTTCCAGCTTAGTTCTAAATAGCCTAGCCTACTGGAGGGAAATAGACAGCCTCCTGGCACAATAAAAAGACAGTATTTGATTGGTCCTTCTATGAATATTCCAAAAGATGATTGGGCCACACATAGAACCTTATAACACCAAGTCTGAGAATAACTTTGTAGATAGAACCTTTTTGTTTTCAGAAAAAAAACACCCAAAATGTATTTTTTTTTTTTAAAACACCTTAAATAATGTTCACAAGTTATGCCAGAATAGGAATATGTAAATAACTCAATTTTGACAAAAATGTCAGATAGAACCTTATTATTCTAGGGTAGCGACAAACTGAAAAGAATCCCTCAGCATTTGTGATGCTTGTGTTTATTGGCACAAACTGCAAATGTCTAACATTGACAACACTATTCTGCCACCCCTGTACGCCCTGCATAAGTCGGCAGATAGACAACTCCTCCTCCAATCACCACGCTGAAGAGGGTGCTTAGTTCAACTCTTCCTCCAATCACCACGCTGAAGAGGGTGCTTAGTTCACCTCCTCCTCCAATCAACACGCTGGAGAGGTTCAACGCTGCTTAGTTCAACTCTGTTTAATGTTGACTGGAAGTAGGGAAAACTACAAGAAATACAACATGTATATGAACTTCAATACGTCGATAGAAATTAATATGAAATTATTTCTCAGTGTTAAGTGTGTCAACGCTATGCAATTTCTAGAGTACACCTTATCATTCATCGACTTAGACTATCACCGAAGGTACTGAACCTGTTTAACCTGATAGCACATACAGTTACATCATTTAGCTTCACTGGGTTTCGCCATTGATACACAAACACATTCAGCATTCAAACAGTATTTTTTTCGGTTTTGCTACTTACACTGCAACTGCTGGTGGGCCTACAATTCATCTGCTTCCTAATCAAAATTGAGGCAATCTGTGATGTTTCTCTTGATGAAGTTGAACCGAATCATGCAGACCTTTCCTCTTGGTGTATGACGTCATTATTTTTTAAAGCTTGACATTCTATCTTATTGAGATATGCAAAGAAGCCTTGGGTTAGCATGATTGTGACATCTGAGGTGTAATTTTGTAAAAAGAAAATAATTTTACACGGAATGATCACCAAACACCTGAACCCATATTCACTGAATGTGAAGATAAAGAGATTAAATTCCAACCGGCTAATCAAGACCAGTAGGGGTGTGTTATCTTTCTCTGGAACACTAAGACATGACGTTGAAACCTGCCAGTTAAAGGACACAGGCAATGGAACAATGGATTTTTTAAAAACTTAGCAATGGCACAGTCTGCCATTCTAAAGTTGTACATTTTTGGTCAAATTCGGCCATTTTTCTCCTCATGGTCCTGTCGGTACAATAGTGTAGCGATCTCAGGCACTACTCAGAGAGGGGTTTCTGTAAATGATTACTTCATTGTTTACATCCATGGGAACTTTAATCACTGTGACTGCTCATCACTAAACCGCGAGCACGAAGAGGCTCAACAACAAGAAACACGTTATCTTATCCAGGTGTCCCCGCCCCCCGGCTACTCTGCCAGCCCCCCGCAGCGCATAGCAACCCACACATGAGCTGCCGCGGCTGACAGAGAGCAAGGACACAGGCACACAGGCACACAGACATCACAATGAACATTAACATTAAAACATCAACACATACAGGTCGCTACAATAGGTACCAGCCTCACAGGGCCACCAAAATAATTGTGTATAAATAGTAATACTCTCCTCTCTCTCCATTTTTTAAGCTGTTATTTTAAGGTCAAATTGCTCCATAGTGTTACTTTAAAACATTTATTTTTAAATGTTTTTTTTCTTGTGGAAAAAAACAGGTCCCCAGGCCCATATATAGTAGACACTGCAGTCTCAACAAGTAAGTCATGTTAGTGCATACTATTTTATTTTAAGTATTTCATGGGCATACCTGGCCATAGTTTCCCTCAATCATACCACTTTTAATCACTGTAATCCTTATAGCACTGGAATGACTGCAAATGTGGGGAATCTTTGAGCGACGACATTTAACCAACGACATTCATTATTATGCTCTGTGTTCTCTTCCTTAATATTGTTGTTGGACTGGATTCCAAGAGTTCCACTGTAACCTGTGTGCAAATCAACAAAAATCTGAAGTTGGTTGCTTAGGTTTCTTGTCCTCAAGCCACACCCCCCTTGCTCATCCCCACCCCTCACCCCCCCGGGGCCCCGCCCCACACTTTGGGAATCACTAATATGAGGAGGAGTGATGATTTAAGGCGTGTCAGAGCCTGATGGGCAGATATAAAGTTCAAAGCAGTAGCTATCATTTCACAGTCTATGCTCATTCGTCTCTCTTCTGAAACATTACCTGGTGGACACAAAGCAAGTATCTGTGCAGGTAAGCCTTATCTTTTATTCATATATACGCACACATATATTATATATATATACTTTTATTCACATATATGTACCCATATTATAGTATATATATTTATATACCTTTATTCATATATATGTACACATACAGCATATACATATACATATACGTAGTAGCCTAATTCATATATAGACTACAGGGATCAGCCTATCTAGCCCAGGTCATCAAAGCCCCAGTGTTGCATTGCCTCCTCCCTGACTACCCGTCTTCTCCCTCTTCTCCCCTCTTCTTCCCTCTTCTCGTCGCGTGTGTTAGAGTATTTTTCTCTTGCGTGTTGGTTTAGAGAGGAACCACCATAAGAAGCATTTTGTTGTTACAAGATACGCTTTTACTGACAAATAGCAATACAATACAGCAGTCAATGCAGTGCAGTCTAGCAGTCTGGGCTGGAGAACGCGCGTTCTGTCAGCTTTAGAAATGTTCAATCTTTTATCGGCCCAGTGGTGATGTCACTTTGAGTCCACGAGGTGCCCACGAGGTGTGTGGCTACGAGCCAATGTCCTGATCGTCTGTCCACTTTGTACTCAGTAGTAACACATGATTTATTGCAAAATCTGGCCTTTTGTCCGTTAACAGAACTTCTGTATTTTCATATTTCTGCTGTCAACATATTTTCTTTGCGATTTAGGTGATTTCCACATTTCGACTGTCTAACTGCCTTTGGCAAAGTACATTGACTGATCTGCCGACTGCTTGGGCATTTTCCCTCTGACAGTTACATCTAACACTGCTTTATATGCTGCTTGCATCTAATATTTTTTATATGTATCTTACACGTGTCTCCCCTCTTCTCGCCGCATGTCTCCTGGTGTGGAGGAGGAGGAGCCTCTGCTGGGCCAGGAAGGAGGGAGCCTGAGAGGGGAGGGATGAGATAGCGCCCCCTCCTGGGGAGAGAGAGAGAGACAGAGTCTGACAGAGACAGGAAGGAGGAGGAGGGAGAGAAAGACAGGGGGATGGTGGGGAGAGGAAAGTTGTACCAACTAAATTTACACGTATGTCAATCTCACTTTGAGTCTATTTCATCATACAACTCTACACATACAGTGGGTTAATCTCAGTTTGTGTCAAGCTCACCACCCAACTCTACACATAGATCAATCTCAGTTTGAGTCTATTTCATCACCCAACTCTACACATACAGTTTGTGTCTGTTCCTCATTGTACCTGTAGGAGACAAAGGCTTAGGGCTGACAGTTTCCTGTGAAATTGTCAGGGAATATTTAATAATAACAATAATAATAAATATATACTAGTTATAATATATTGTCTGCAAGTATTTAACTCGCACTTACAGTAGTTACATTCCTGCACTCTTTTATTTCTTTTGTAAGATAGTATTTATTGGCTTTATTTCTTTTGTAAAGTAGTAGTTATTGTTACACTAGGTCTTTATTGCTCGTTGATTGATTGTTCGCTCCTTTGTAGTTCGCTTTGGATAAAACCGTGTGCTAAATGACTGAATGTAAATGTATCAACTCCTTCTATATCTACAACCAACAACATCAGTCAATTTGTACTTGAGTTACATGGTCCACAACATGTATTGAAATAGTCTGAGTGAATTTGATGTATTATCAACTGTGTATTATATTTGAGCCATTCATCATTAACTGAAATGAATGGTAGACTGATGGAAATGTGATTCCTTCATTGAAGAGATGACTTTCAGCCATTATAACTGAGCCCCTCTGACCTCCCCTCCCCCCCCCCCCCCCCCCCCCCCCCTCTGATGCATACTTCTGCCCCCCAGCGCGCCATGGAGGATGAGCGTCACAGCCTGGAGGAGCGCATTAGGCGCCTGGAGGAGAAGCAGCAGATTCAAGAGCCTAAGCCAGGGATCTTCGAGAAAGTCATCCTGCCACTAGCCAATATCTGTGCTCCTCTCATCATTCATTTCCTGAAGTACAGAGGTATGTGTGAAATGTCTAAGTAGTGGTTGGCCTATTGCCAATGCTGCCCAGTCCTGCTATGATATGGTGAGAGCAGGTCAAGGCTTATCTGCAGAGGATCTTACTCCGACCCCAACAACACAACTAAAGAGAGTAGCTTAGTCTGGGGCAAACCTGACCCTGATCAGTCCCAGAACTGCACCGGACACACCCCTGCACTTGATATCCCTCCTATTATGTTTGGGGTCAATTTGACCCTATTCAATGTTTAACGTCTCTAAATAAATGATTGACATATTTTTTTTTGCTACATATTTGATGACTTTTCATAATTTAATGGGGAAAACTGGGTAAACACAAAATGAACATGATGATATGTTTTCAATGTCCTGTACACATGCTTTATGCATAGGTGTTGTTTGGGGTCAATTTGACCCCAGGCTGTATTAATTGTATCAAATATATAAGAAATATCAACTTTTTTCATTACATTGTTAATATTCTTGATAACATAACTTGTTTTGTATTCCAAATGTTATAGATAACAACAATGTGTACTTAGAAATAATATGAAGCCATAAAAACACGAGAAGGATATCTCTTTCCAATTTTAGGTCAATCAGTGAGATTTTATGGTGATCTGCATATTTCTCCATAGTCGCGTAACATGTATTCTGGATGTATAAAGGGAGTGGGTGGGGTTTTTTTGTTTTATTTTTAAGGGCTATTTAGGTAGTCAACAAACAAACCTAAAGTACCTGACACATAAACTTGGGTAAAAAAAAAAAATTATAATAATTTTTTGGAGGTTAAAATTGCTGGGGTCAAATTGAACATAATAGGAGGGATATAGGAAGCTTGGAAAAGTGGGATCCGCCATTTAGGTCTTTTATCAGAGATTAAATATTTCACCACAGTTCACCACACACAAACACACACACACACACACACACACACACAAACACAAATGAAACACACACATCTATTGCATATCACTATTATAGTCAAAATGTAACATTATCTAGATATATGTAATACAACATGTTATTGTTATGCTAAATATCTGCAAGCACCCTCTCTCCTGTTAGTCAAAGTAGTCAGCAGAATACCAGAGTACTAAAAGGAATATGAAATGTGTTTCCAGTCCAGATGGCAAAGCAGAAGAAATAGGATCGGGGCCTGCTACAGCTTCCAGCACAGAAGGAGAAATATGTCCTTGAAGAAATGGTCCCGGTGGGGCCAAAGACCCCGTAGGTCGGCCCTGTATTTGCATTTGGAACCTGTCAGTATTTACTTTAATGTTCTCTTATCTTTGACATTTCAGAAAAGTGGACGCTTGCTTCATTACAAATACTGTGAATGTTCTTAATCTGTGTTGTAACCAAAAAAAACATATTTTCCTTCTTGTAAAAGAAGCATACCATAGCAGTGCCTTAAATTTGACGTTGATAAATGACTAAATGTAAATGTAATGTAAATGTGATAATGACAGTATTTTCACCATGGGTGTTGTCACAATAAATACAAATTTTGTGATACTACTCTACCTTGTCAGTCTAGCTTATTTCGCTTCTGCCGTTGTCTTTGCCGTTTCCATATCCTTCAGCTTGTCAACAAATACACCTGTACAGCTTCCATTAGGAGGTCTCGAAACCGACCCAGTTATATAAAAATGACTCGTTATGCATTAACCCTTAGGGGGCCGAGGGCTGTTTGACTTTTTTAGGAGGTCTCACATACCTTGATGCCAGATGCCACGCACTGAAGTTCTGATGCTTTGTTCCAGCGAAGTGGAGCTCCGTACACTGTACACATTAACATCAACATCGTCAAACACACTGGATATTAGCCTGTTAGCAGAGGGAAACCGTATGGCATAAGACAAAACAAGATAAATGCATTAAATATCACATCGTATGTATCACATGTTGTAGTTCCCAATCTTTTAGTATATACACCGTTATGTCATCATTATACCATATCTTTGAGGGTTTATCACTTATAAATATAAGTTTAGTTTCTTTGACATACCTCTCTTCAGATCAGCAACTTCAGACTGAAGACTAAAAGGAGAGATGCCAACTAAACTTAAAGGGGCAATACAAGTTTACATACTCAGTGTGTTCAAATAACAAGATTAAGTATATACAAATCATACGTTACATATTTGATCCTGATTTGTATATATAATAAAGATGGCCTGCCTCCTCTCCCCTCTTCTCCCTGCGTGTCTCCCCAGCAGCGGTGCTCCTATCTGGGCTTCGCTGCGCCGCTCTGCCCCCTCCTGGTGTGGAGGAGGAGGAGCCTCTGCTGGGCCAGGAAGGAGGGAGCCTGAGAGGGGAGGGATGAGATAGCGCCCCCTTCTGGGGAGAGAGGGAGAGACAGTCTGACAGAGACAGGGAGGAGGAGGGAGAGAAAGACAGGGGGATGATGGGGAGAGGAAAGTTAAAGAGAGGGAGAGAAACAACGGCTATAAGGCATGAGTGCCTCTGGTCAGATGTAAGACACAGAACATGAACAAGGGAGTGGGTTCTGGCAAACTGTAGGCGCTTTAGTTTGTTGTTGATTGACAGCAGAGGCTTTTTTCTGGCAACCCTCCCATACAACTTGTGGTGATATATGGTAGTTTTGGAGGCTTTCTGACCCCAAGACTCTACTAACTTCTGAAATTCTCCAGCTCTGGAATCCTTGGAGATTATTTTGCCAGTCAAACCACCCTCCTCACGGTGCGTGGGGTCAATGTACACACGTCCTCTTCCAGGCTGATTCTTAACATCTCCTGTCGCTTTAAACTTCTTAATTATTGCCATGATAGTGGAAATGGGTATTTTCAACTATTTAGAGATTTTCTTATGTCCATTTCCTGATTTGTGCAGCTCAACAACTTTTCGACGCACATCTTCAATGTGTTCTTGGGTCGTTCCCATAGTGATGAATGACTACGGGAATTTGGCTTGTGTCACCTCATATTTAAGCCCAGTGAAACAGCAAGTCATGGTTGACCACTTAAGAGTTCCTAATGAAACAGGTGAACTTAAAAATGTAAAACTTGACTGTAAATATACTTCAGTTAGATATTAATTATAAGATTTACTAGGGGTGCCAATAATTGTGGCACACATGTTTTGGAGAAAAATATTTAGTTAATGTCAACATTTTTTTCTTTTTTTTAATAATTTTATTTCAATGAAAAGGTAAGATTTTTGTGAATAAATGAGTGAAAGACCAAGAGGATAAACAGCAAAGACATTTTTCCATAGCCTGTTTTGCTCATGTTCACTAAGGGTGCCAATAATTCTGGAGGGCACTGTACATAGTGCATATCCTGGATGGCTAGTGGGAAAGGCACAAGTGTTTATCTGTCCTTCACACGAACAGATGCTATCAAAATTAATTTGAGCATGGTACCAAACTAGTTGCTTATACAACCATACCTCAAAAAGTGTAAAATGGTTGCATAGTCTGGCTTTCAAGAACACCCCTTATCCCAACTTATCCCCACTTCGAGTGATATATAATTATAAATGTGGACTTGAACTATGAATTACTACATCCTATTCCTGAGATATAAAACTATAGGGTAAAACATTACAAAAGCATTGCATTCTTATTAGTGAAGCTAATTTATAAATTATAATAAGTGAATTAATCCAGCAATTAAAGTTCTATCAGATGTGTTATATCGTAATACTAATATGAATTAATAAGCATTATAACCTTAACACACTCCAATCTCAAACAGAATGTTTCACCTTATTTGTCAAGTTTGAGTCTCTACACATACTCGACGCATACAGGGGATCAATCTCAGTTCGAGTCTATTTCATCACCCAACTCTACACATACAGTTTGAGTCTATTTCATCACCCAACTCGACACATACAGTGGATCAATCTCAGTTTGAGTCTATTTCATCGCCCAACTCTACACACACAGTGGGTCAATCTCAGTTCGAGTCTATTTCTCACTCTGCCTGTAGGTGGAGACAAAGGCTTAGGGCTGTCAGTTTCCTGTGAAGACACATACTTGAAGTTCTCAGGGAATATTTAATGTATGTCAGAAACCTTGTGTTCAAAATGCCTAGTATATTTTCCTTCTAAAATGAATTTGATCAGCTGCAGATCTATTGTCACTTTTGAATTAATTTGTTGAATAATTTGTTGAATCCTCCTACTATGCTAAATATGTCCAGATCATATTAGTATTAGAGAATTCTGGGAGAGAGGGAGAGGGAGCAGAGAGAGAGAAAAAGAGAGAGACAGAGGGAGGAAGGGAGAGAGACAGGGGGAGGGAGGAAGAGAGAGAGATAGCGGAGAGAGAGAGAGAGAGAGAGAGAGTGAGGGAAGAGAGAGAGGGAGAGGGGAGGGAGAGAGAGAGATAGAGTGGGAGGGGAGAGGGAGGGAGGGACGGAGAGAAAGAGAGAGAGGGAGGGAGAGAGGGAGAGAGAGCAGAGAGAGAGAAAGAGAGAAAGAGAGAGAGAGAGCAGAGGGAGAAAGAGAGAAAGAGAGAGAGAGAGCAGAGGGAGAAAGAGAGAGAGAGGAGAGAGAGAGAGAGAGGGAGGGAGAGAGGGAGAGAGAGCAGAGAGAGAGAAAGAGAGAAAGAGAGAGAGAGAGCAGAGGGAGAGAGAGAGGAAGAGAGAGAGCGCAAGAGAACAAGGGAGCAAGGGAGAGAGAGAGAGAAAGAGAGAGAGACAGAGGGAGGTAGGGAGAGAGACAGGGGGAGGGAGGAAGAGAGAGAGATAGCGGAGAGAGAGAGAGAGAGAGAGAGAGAGAGAGAGAGAGGGAAGAGAGAGAGGGAGAGGGGAGGGAGAGAGAGAGATAGAGAGGGAGGGGAGAGGGAGGGAGGGACGGAGAGAAAGAGAGATAGACAGTGGGAAGAAGAGAGAGAGACAGGGGGAGGGAGGAAGAGAGAGAGATAGCCGAGAGAGAGAGAGAGAGAGGGGGAGGGAGAGAGAGCGAGCGGAGAGAGGGAGCGGAGAAAGAGAGAGAGGAGGGAGGGTGGAAGGGTGAGAGAGAGAGCGGAGAGAGGGGAGAGAGAGGATGAGAGAGAGAGAGGAAGAGAGAGAGAGCGCAAGAGAGCAATGGAGAGAGGGAGGGAGAGAGAATATTTGTATATATTTGTAATATTTGTATTTGTATTATTGTTCCCACTTCTCCCTTTCCCCTTCTGATGTACCTTGTGTATAGATGTATGTGTTGTTTATTATAATCACTTATTATATATCCAACCCAAATATTTGGCAATACTGTAGAATGTTATGGTCATGCCAATGAAGCTTCTTTTGAATTTGAATTTGATTTTGAATTGAGAGAGTTGGGGGAACTGTTCACATAATGATATTCAGATGTGTGATATCACTTATTCAAATATGAATATATTAACTGAATCAGACTCAGTTCAAGGGCTGTGTACTGAAAGGCCTCCATGATTATAAAACACAAACTCTGTGACACAAACTAAGAAGCACAGTCTGATATGTGGGTTACGTGCCTCCTCCTCTCAGTCTGACTGACAGTCAACCACAGAAGTCTGTGGGCAGCAAATGGGAGAGGCAGAGAACAGTCCTAGGTGGCCGTCCTAGATCGAGGCAGATACAGTTAGTAGCCTGACACAAAATGTTACTGCTTGTGTCAGGCTACTAACTGTAAAAGTTATACCGTAAAGTCGGTCCCTGAACTACTTTACAGACTGCTGGCAGAATAGCGTGGATGTATCAGTATGTGACTCCTGTGTGAACACAGATTAGTACTTGGTAAATGAGTAAACTCTCAGAGACATAATATTTTTAATTATTATTAATACTATAATATTACTGATTACCATTTGGTAACTACAAGCCACAAGCGTATCTGTAGTGGTTGATAATAAAACTAATTGGAGGCAGATTGGTCAAGAGAGAGCTTAGGCTCATCTTAGATAGACGGCCTAAGTGGATGACATTGTTGCTGAGAGATCACCTTCTGCCGCTAGATAACCATATCTCTCTGGGCCAGCAGTGGCTTCTCTATATAACATATTCAAGAAGACTGAAGCACATATTAAAAAAAACACATGTGTGCTTAAGAAGACTTCATATCCCCACTGTTTAAGTAAGAAATGGTATCAGACCATAACCATACTTGCTGAATAACTATTTGTTTAGTGGAAAAAGTTTGGGTCAACAAATTGCCCCTCCTCTTGACTGTTGATAGGACATGTCTGGGTGTTTCCTCTCACACATAAATGTTCTCTGAAAGTTTGACACACATCTTGAACCTTGGAATCGACAACACTCGACACTGAAGTAAGACAACAACATTTCAATCTATTTCAGATACTTGTAAAAAATATGTACTTAATGACAAACATACACAGTAGTATAAGAGGCAGTGGTATTACTTACAAGATATCTAAAAAAGTAAGGGCATCATTGTGCATTGTGTCAAATACTCTTAATTTGAGAATTAAGTTACAGGGGGTTAAATACTTTAACTATTTAGGCAATACATGCAATACATGCATATACAATGACATGCAGGGTCATTTTACTCCATAGACTGAAAGGCAACAGACAAAATGTTGTCGCCTCAACAGAGAGGATTGCCTGTGAAAAGGGCCTGTTGTCAGGATACCCTGGCTACGGGGTGAATGTGTAAACCGCTTTACCTTTTGAGCTTGCACAGCAACATGCAATGTTCTTACTGGGCTGTGTGTGTGTGTGTGTGAGAGAGAGAGACAGAGAGAGAGAGAGAGAGAGAGAGAGAGAGAAAGAGAGTGTGAATGTGCTTGTGCAAATGTTAGTGTACACAGTATTTACACATTCATCTGCAATTAAGTGTTGCTTGGTGCTTCTGAAGGTGTTCATGTCGTAACCATCTTAATATTGACTTCTTGGAGGCCTTGTGGCTTTAATGAAATCAACAATAAGACAATCGTCCTGTTGAAGCATGTCTAAAGCCTAACTGGTTTTCCAGTTCAACTGTTAATTAACTGTTAATAAATTGACATGGCTGTACATTTGTCATTCTTACACATCTTTCTGAAAAAATGAAAACTCTAAAACCATGACGCTCCATTCTGCTGCCCAAGAAAAGCAAGAGAATATTAAATTCATGAACACATAGAGGCTTTGAGACACGTCTGACTCTGACATGAGGCTCTTGCTTATGAACGGCTAACAAACAGACACATTTAAGACAGGCTTTGGCTACTTTCACACTATTTTGGAGTCTGCATTTCTGATCCAATATACCTCTTGTCAAATCCTGTAGCAGTCTTGTTATGCAGGGTGATTTTTGTGCGTGCATGACTGGGTATCACTGCAGCGTATCACAGGTGCATCCTTTTTCACTCTTTGTTATTTTTGGACTTATCTGTTGGCCTGTCAACACATTTCCCATAAGTGGTCTGTGAAGTTTTGACACGCGTCCTGAACCTCGTACTCTACAACACTGGAAACTGAAGTAAGACAACAACATTTCAATCTATTTCAGACACTTGTTGTAAAACAGTATGTACTGAATGACAAACATTTACAAGAGGCAGTGGTATTTCTTACAAGATATCTAAAAAAGTTGGCAAACCTGTTAAAGTAAGGGCATCATTGTGCATTGTGTTAAATACTCTAATTTGAGAATTTAGTTGCAAGGGTTTGAATACTTTAATAATTTAGGCAATACATGCAATATATGCATACAATGACAAGCAGGGTAATTTAATTCTGTATACTGAAAGGCAACCGACAAAATGTTGTCGCCTCAACAGAGAGGATTGCCTGTGAAAAGGGTCTGTTGTCAGGATACCCTGGCTACGGGGTGAATGTGTGAACCGCTTTACCTTTTGAGCTTGCACAGCAACATGCAATGTTCTTACTGGGCTGTGTGTGTGTGTGTGTGTGTGTGTGTGTGTGTGTGTGTGAGAGAGAGACACGGAGAGAGAGACAGAGAGAGACAGAGAGAGAAAAAGATTGTGAATGTGCTTGTGCAAATGTTAGTGTCCAAAGTATTTACACATCCATCTGCAATTAAGTGTTGCTTGGTGCTTCTGAAGTTGTTCATGTCATAAGCATTTTAATATTTACTTCTTGGTGGCCTTCAATGAAATCAATAATGAGACTATCATCCTGCTGAAGCATTTCTAAAGCCTAACTGGTTTTCCAGTTCAACTGTTAATTAACTGTTAAAATGTAGACATGGCTGTACAGTTGACATTTTTAACATCTTTCTGGAAACATTTTAAATCTAAAACCATGACGCTCCATTCTGCTGCCCAATAAAAGCAAGAGAATATTAAATGCATGAACACATAGAGGCTTTGAGACACGTCTGACTCTGACATGAGGCTCTTGCTTATGAACGGCTAACAAACAGACACATTTAAGACAGGCTTTGGCTATTTTCACACTACTGTGGATATTGCATTTTTGATCCAATACACCTTTTGAAAAATCCCCTAGCAGTCTGTTCTGGGTGTGTGTGTGCTCATAAAAAAAACCCTCTGGTGTTTGTAAACAGTCCTGGCTCTTTAAATGGGACACAAACATAGTGGCTCAGACAGTATTCCATACTGGAGCATGGAAGATAGGGGTATAATCTGATTAGCTGTTGAGCTCAGATATCAATAATCTGTCATCAGAATCGTGATCTGAATCAGAATCTGCCTTTACATCAAAATAGATGTGAAATGGAACAGCATTACGCCAGTGGCGTAACGTAGTAACGAGGGGCCCAGGTGCAAGATATTATGACAGGCTCCCCTAGTGAACGCTTAAAAAAAAAAAAAAAACGTAGCGTTCCCTACATCCACAATAGCGTCTAAAAAAAACGCTTATCAAAGGTGTTTGTTATCGATATAAATAGTGTTTAATTAATCAACCTTACATATTTCAGAAGCGATGGGTGTGTACACAATGAACTAAGTCTTGTTTGACTCTCAGCAGGAACATTTCTTACCGTAAAAATAGTTAACTGTTGCATGGTTGCTGACACACCACTGAGGGCAGAAGCAGCGATTCTGATCCCAGCTGAACTGCTGCACTGCTGACTCCGTGGGCTGGCGACTAGTTGACGGGCTAGTTAAAAAGCCAAAATAATCTAATTTAGGCAGCTTTGCCGCCTTCTCCTCCTGTTCTTTTGTCTCTTGCCCTTTTCTACTTCCACTCTTGTGCTTAAAAGGCATTGTTACGACTTACGAGTAAAGTTGTGCTGTGCAGTGCTCAATGAACTAGGTTATCAGACCTTCAGACCTAGGTTATCAGAATTGGTTTAACTATAGTGTATTGTATTGTCACATGATCAAATGACATAGAGAGACTTGACATTGGACAACAACATACATATTACCCAGCAATCATCATTGCTAATCACAAAAATACCAAAGAAAACAAGAACTTATTCATTTAATTGAATAGTGTTTTGATAGTGTATATAGTGTATGAAGGTTAAGCATATGATTTTGTTATAAATTGCTACTTTTCCCCAAAAAATTATAACCACCACGACTGAGATAAGTTTGCCCTTTCAAGTGTATATATAGCATTTGACACTGCCAACAGTTTGCTAACAGCGCTTATTTGAACATAAGCATATCCGAGAAAATTTGATGCTGTACTGAGATTGAGGGTGGGCCCGCTAAGCGACTCCTGTTGCTGTACTTGGATGGAGGGGGCCCGTCGAGTGACGCGTGTATATCTTTGGGCCCGGCTACGGGCCCCGACACCCCACGGGCCCAGGTGCACCCGCACCTGCTGCACCCCCTATAGTTACGCCCCTGAACACCGCTGAAAAGTAGGTTAATGCTGATCAAAATAGATCTTAAATACAACAGCAAAGTTGATATGAAACACCGTTGAAAATGAGTTTAATGCTGATCAAGCTGTCGGGTAAGGAAAGTCTGACATGAAATGTATTATTGAAATATGTTTGTGTTTATACTATTTGCCTTTTAAAATGATCCTATGTGTTATGTTGTATTTTTAATGACCAATTAATGTAATATGGAATTGCTGGACATCCGGAGAGACAAAAGTAACAGTAAGACAAAAAGGCCACCGGCCACGAGGCAAGCAGGCCTTCTCTAAAAACAATACCCAAAAAAAGGCAAGGCAAGACTTTTTTATTCTTAAGTTCAATGGCCCATTCAAAGTTCAAAGTTGTTCAAAGTTCAATTGGCCCATTGCAGTCTGCATCAAGACATTTTTATAGTCATTTAATTTCACAACGGTGACAAACTTAGGGCAGAGTGTTGTTACTTGGCTGTCACCACTGACGGTAAGTTAGGGAGATGTGGATGTTGTCATGCAGGGTGCTTTATTTGCCTGTGGTGACTGCGTATCACTGCAGCGTATCACAAGTGCATCCTGTTTCACTCTCTGTCATCTTTGTACTTGTACGTTGGCCTGTTCACATTTATTTCAGTTTGTTTTTTACGCTTGTAGAGGGCCGGCTTAGCTTGAAAGTTCACAAGAATTGGGCACTTTGTGAAGAAAGTGTGAAATTTGGTACACATATAGCCAAATACCTTGTTTTAGATGATCCACATCAATTATTAACATTACTGACATAAGAGAAACAAGTGGAGCCTGTGGGAAAAACACAGACTCACAAAAAAAACATCCCACAGAATGCAGTTATACTGTATTCTGCCATTTGTTCTGTACAGGTGTTACCAAGGCAGTATGTTAAAATGTAAAGTTCATCATCAAACTCACCAGAAGGAAACATTGTTTTATGTTTTATGGTTTATAAATGAACAGCTCATTTTATTGTCTTATGATGCTGGATTTAGTTGTGGTTGTTATTTATTTATTTACTTAGTGGTTTGTTTATTTAAATTAATTTCTGACAGAATTGTCCAGCCTGTGATTTGGTTGCCCAAGGAGGCTGTTTGCTACTGCTACTGAGTCCTGTCTCCTAGTCCATCTTTAGGTTTTCTGTCCTCTCATGAGGCTTCACCCACCTAGATTGGTAGTCAGGGCATCAGCGCCAACAGCGCCAACAGCTAACAGGAAAGCTAACAGCTTACAGCAAATCTAAAAGCAAAGCTAACAGCAAGGCTAACAGCTAACAGCAAAGCTAGTCCTCAAATGTGCTACATGGAGTAAAAAGATATGATGTACTGCACACACACAGGTCGGTCTAATGTGTTGGCAATTGAAACAGTGATGTTTCAATGATCTTCAGCCTACCTTAGGTCAGTAGCCTCTGACACAAGCATGCACGCACGCACGCACGCACGCACACACACACACACACTAGGATGATCAGACATCCTCTTTTACCCGGACATGTCCTCTTTTCGAGGCCTAAAAAATGCGTCCGGCAGGGATTCCAAAATTGTCCGGGATTTTGCCTCGTCGGATATTTGTGTTTCTCTGGGTCTTTCACAAACTAGTGTTGGAAAGGGTATCTCCCTTATGTTCCACCTTCTTGCACGAGCTCTGACTGTAGAGAGAACTGTCATAGGTCGACCGCCAGTGTTGCCAGATGCACGATGATTATCCTGCAAATACGATCATTTTGAGCATTTGGCACGATACTTCGTCATTTCCAATCTGGCAACACTGAGCACCTTGCCGGCCCCACTAGGTGCATTGTTTACAACAGCACATGATATCTGCATGTGAAAAATATGTCAAAACTTTGTCGCAGGGGAGGGGGCGGGGTCATCTGTCTACACACTACCCCGCGACAAAGTGTCCTCTTTTTCACAAACTCAAATCTGGTCACCCTAACACACACACACACACACACACGCACACACACAGACACACACACACACAGACACACACACACACACTCACACACACACACACACACACACACACACTCACACACACACACACACACACACAGACAGACACACACACACACACACACACACTCACGCACACACACACACACACACACACACACTCATGCACAGACACACACACACACACACACACACACTCATGCACAGACACACACACACACACACACACAGACACACACACACACTCATGCACAGACACACACACAGACACACACACACACACACACACACACACACACACACAGACACACACACACACTCACGCACACACTCCTCAAACAGCTACCGATTCTGGGCTTGATCCATCTGCACTTTAGGTGTCAGGTCACGGTCTGGGGGGTCACGGTCTGGGGGGTCACGGTCTGGGGGGTCACAGTCTGGGGGGTCACAGTCTGGGGGGTCACGGTCTGGGGGGGTGGGGGGAGGTGTTTTCATTAACACTTCCAACACGGAGCTGCCCTATGGGGCAGTTGGTGGTATTTTTAGGAATTGCATTTGCTCTGCAAGTTTTTGTCCTACAGAGATAAAAAATAACACCCCGAGAAATCTTGAATCTTCTCCTTTTCAAATATATGCAGTTCGAAACTAAGAAATACATGGGCACTTTGTAAGGAGAATAGAGCTAAAGCCTTGCACATATCTCTCTCTGCAACCGGTAATGGCCCACCCATTAGCAAATTATGGCTATTCAAATGATAAATGCATGGTAAATCGGTGATCGCTATTGGGTCGTGACGTGGCCACAGCGACTGAGAAAACACCCCGTTTCACCTGTAAAGAAGTCCACGTTTACTTCATACATACAACTGAACACGATGAAGGAAACGTATCCACTTTGAGCTTCGCCTTGACCCAGCCAAGGATATTTGTGATGAGTTAGTTATATTCGTTTGTCTAGCTCTTGTAATGAATGCTTTTGATTAACTCATAGGGAGTAAAACGCATGTCATATTATGCTTGGAGTTCTGGGTTTAGGCTAATACCGTCAACTCTGCAAGGCGATTTTTAATCATATAAATTACTTCATGTCGCTAAGACATTCTACAGTAAAAAACATATCATGCTCAGAGTTAATTTTATTAGGCTACATACGTCGGTGTTTGGAGTTTGTTGTCTGCGCAGAATTTAATATTAGGCTCCCGTGAAGTAATTACGCTCCCTTAAATAACGTCATCCATGTTCACAAGCCATTGTCTTTGACAGACGCGACAATGGGGAGTGGCAATCGCAGGTACATTCAGACCTAACTCATCAATATTCATTGTGGTTTAGGTGAAGAATGTGTCACTTTCTAAATGACTTATAATTAGTATAGAAACCACACACACTTTCTGAATGCTAAACTCACCTATGTGGAGATAACACCTATGTTTACAAGGTTCAGAGTAAAGAAGAAAAGTTCCAAAATATTTTTTATTTGTTTTTGTACAAAGTCTGAGCACATCTGAAACACTTTAGTATGTTTAGATTTAATTTTAATAAAAAACTTTTTTTACTATATTCCTTTTACTCTCATTTTATTATTGCAATAAGTTTGAACAAGCCATGCTCAGAAAAACGAAGTTGGTCATCAATCCTGTCACCCAGGTTTCTTGAAGCTTTAGTTGAGGTCAAACTGGACACTTATATTATGTTGAATTTCTAGATTGGTCCTAAAATACCAGGAGCTCAATCTTTAAAACATTGAGCTTAAGGTGCTGGATCCTTCATCCATACTGAAATATACACTGAGATTGGAGACGAAATTGATAGTCATCTGGGTGGAAAGGACAAGTAGGTCAGAGAGTCATCTCTGCATAGCAACGTTAAGAGAACCCATGGGAGTGTACAATCTACCTAACAGAGTCAAAAACAGGCCTTAGTGTTGGAAGTGTTAAGTGATAAACTATCACACTCTTACCTTTAGTCACCATGGCGATTGCTCAGCAGTGACCTGGCACTCACTGGGGACCATAATAATATTAATTATAGAGGCCCTAAAAAGATTCCAGTAAATACTTCACACTTTAGACCAGTACTACTATGAAGTAAAGAGAGAGAGACGGGTGCTATAAAGACTTCCGGCGCCTACGCGAGTGACAGCCTTTCCAAGTAGCTCCGTTGTCACGTATCTTTTTTAGCTTTTTTAAGTTTGTTTGTCCTGTTTACACTTTGCTGCGTAGAGATATCTACACACTGCGTAGATATCTTTATATCCTATGGATACACCCAATAATCGACTGCAACAGGGCAGTCAGAACTTTGTTTACTCGAGGGATCAGCTGATCGCACTGCGGCCGAGGAATCATGCCGGCAAAGTTTACCCCATACCAGAGGAGCTGGTGAGACGCTACCGTGGAACCAGAGCTGGTGCGTTGGTGAAGGCTAGGCGCCTGGAGAAGCGGTGTGTGATGGGGAACGTAAACTCGCTGGCCAACAAGACAGATGAGCTGGCAGCCTTGGTGGCGAACGTGAAGCTGTACAGAGAGTGCAGCTTACTTTGACTCACAGAAACCTGGCTAACCAGCAACATCCCGGACCTTACTGTGGAGCTACCCGGCTTTACTACGGTGAGAGCGGACAGAGACCTTAAGCTAAGTGGCAAACGGAAAGGTGGGGGGCTTGCACTTTATGTCAACATTAGGTGGTGCAACCCAGGGCATGTGACTGTAAAAGAGACCATTTGTTGCCCAGACATCGAAGTGTTAGCCGTTAGCCTCCGTCCGTATTACATGCCCAGGGAATACTTGCACGCCATTGTTGTTTGTGTTTACATCCCTCCACGAGCTACGGTCGAAGTCGCGTGTGACACCAACTACTCCGTTATCGCTGGGCTCCAAACTTAACATCCTGAGGCCTTCATTGCAATTTCGGGGGACTTTAATCATGTTACCCTGGGGACTTTAATCATGTTACCCTGGACTCAACTCTGCCGGACTCATACAGAAGGAAGGTGCAGCAGAAGCTGCAGGAGAACAACATGAGAGAGGTGTGGGATGGCATGAAAACCATCACAGGCTGCAAGAAGAGCAGCAGCACTGTAGAGGGGGATGTGGTGAGGGCAAACCAGTTTAACCACTTCTGCAACAGGATTGACAACCCTGCTCCAGGTGTTAGTGACTGTCTAACACCTATTCCTGCATCCCCCCCATCAACTGCTGCTAACTGCTCACTGCATGACACAACCACCACACCCAGGGGCGGACTGGCCATCGGGGATACCGGGGGAATCCCCGGTGGGCCGACGAGGTTGGGATGGTCCAAAATACCGGCCCACTTCCATCACCAACCGGCCCTCCCTGTCACACCGCCGGCGCCTTCAACTATTTTCCATACTACTCTGAACACGTATAGTTTCCTCTATTAACTATAAAAATTGAATCACTGACTGAGTTTTATACTCCTCCTCGCGATATGTATTCACACTCATGGTGCCTATTTTTCGAAAATGTTCTGAAGTGTCTTCTGAAATGTGTTCTTACGGACTTCAGAAATTCAACGTAAGAAACGATCTCCACCTTATTAATGAACACCTGAAAATGGGTTCTTACACAGTCAAAGTGTTCTCAGCTGTGCGGATTGAGGATAAGGATTCTTAAATTGAACGCACCTGGATTTGCATACACGCCCCGCCAGGGCACGCAACCGTAGTGACGTGTGCCGTCAGCCCTTCTAACACGGAGCGGCCCGTGGGGCATCTGGTAGTTTTGAGGAATTGCATTTAACTCTGGGCCATTTACGACTGTTATTTCGCGTGACAGTGACAGTGATACAAGGTAAGTTGTGGCGTTGACTTGGCCAATGTTAGCTTGCTTTTCACAGATGAGGTAACGTTCACTACCAACTAGCCTAGCTAACGTTAGGTAGATAAATGTCCAAAATTGAGACCGTTATGATCTGGTAAAATAAGCAAGCTGGCGCTGTTGTCATCATCGAGATGATCTACTTTCACATGTTAGCCGTAGTCACTTGTTTACAATCGATGAGCAAGCTATCCATGGTGGTAGTTGTAAAGAGGGCAATCTTATAATTTCTAATAATTTATGTAAAATAAGTTAACCAGCTAGCTTGTTATGCTAAAATCACCGTGTTAATATGTTATCTAGATTAGATAGTGAGGTCATAATAACACATGCGTATACTGATATTGTTTTTTATTATCATGTGACTATAATGCACCCGGGCCAGCAGAGTTAGTTTAGGTTCTGTTACTTAACTTATTGTTTTGTTATGCACCTTCAACACCCCTACACACACACAATCACACACCCAGCATGCAACACTACTGATACCACTGATGTTCACACCCCATCGTATGTTCTATTCTGTTCATTTCTACAATATAGTTCATACTAATTCTACCCTCTGATTCCAGTTTCTTTATTGTGTGGATATTCATTCCTTAATGTTCTGTAGTTATACGTATAACCATCTGATATTAGCCCAGAGTTAAGCCTATTCATCTAGCAAACTATACCTACCTTGGAGGGTTACAATAGCTAGTATAATTTTATTCCATGTGTCCACCCAGGCAAATTGGTGGATCCAAATGTTATTTAAAAATAAAACATATATGATGTAATTTCTTTGTAATCTTTCAAAATAATGTTAAGTGTATGGGTATTTTTCCAAGTAGGCCACTGACTGGTCTATACGTGCGATGCATTGAATGGGCAACGCGCCGTGTATTGAGTGGGCAGCGCGCCGTGTACTGAGTGGGCCGCGCGCTGTGTATTGAGTGGGCCGGTCTGACAGTAACTCCCGGGCCACTTTTTTCCCCCAGTCCGCCCCTGACCACACCCCTCCCCCCTGCTCTGACCACAGCCAGTGTGGCCCCACTCCCTCCAGCTTCCAGCCCTCTGCCATTCTCCACAGCTGCACCCCTCCCTCAGGCAACCACACAGAGCCCCCCCCCCCTTTCCCCTACCATCACGGCGGTTCAGGTCACAGGAGAGCTTTATTGAAAACACACACACTCGCAAGACATGAAGGGATGGTGAACATGAACTGAACGATGACTGTGTAATGAATGATAGAATTATCGGTGTAAAAGACTTCTATCACTCATGAATCCGTGAATACAATTATCCTTGTAAGGGACTTATATCCAACTGGATGTTACTGAAGACCGTGAACCTTGAAACAATGATCCGTGAACTGACTGATAGACTCCGTGTAATGATAGACATGAATCCTTGAATGACCGTGGTTTCTATGGAATGACATGAATAACAAGACACAGATAATAACAATGATGTACAACAAGCAAGACTATATTACACACATGATGAATATGACGGCTATGACATGAATATGGATATGTTCCTTTAACACCGTGCCGCGTAACGGTGAACATTCCACTCCTCCGTTACCGACAGTAACTCGTTGGTATAACAGTACCATGAATGAGATATGACAGTGAATGATTCCTACACAAATAAACTTACATATATGATCTACACTGACATGAAACAGACCGCTACTAAACACACATATGACAACAGAACACTCAAGGCCTCATTTACTAACAGGATTGCGCCCATTTCAGGCGTAAAATAGATGGTAAAGACATAAAACCGTATTTCCAAAGGAGGCGCACCTGAGTAAAAGCGCAGATTACCGCTGCTGGGAGGGTATAAGGGAAAGTGGGTGTTCGTCTCAAAGAGATGGGAGGAGATGCGTAAAGTGCACCTAATTGTGTATTAGTAACGAAACAAGAGGTGTTTTAGCATGACATATCAGCTGCTAAATGAAAACTATATGCCTGCGAGAAATTTGAAAAATACATTTTTTTTTTGTTTATTTTTGATATATAATTTATTATAGGCATATACAAACTGTCCCACCAGCTAGCTGTTACCCAGAATCACCGGTCATTGTATGGTTTAAACCGTATTTTCACTTCATTTTCAAGCACACCGAGTACAGTGCACACCTTCTGCGTAGGAGTAACGGGTATCTATTCAGGAAAAGTACTTGTACTCGAAGTACACTAACTAAACTACCGGTAAGTAAATTGTAGAGACAGAGCAGCATATTCATTTCACCTTCCATGTTTATTTTGACGTTATAGCCTCTCGAGCGCAAGCTACCCCCAGTGCCATGGCAACCAAACGTCTGAAAACTTCAGTTTCCCCTGTCCACGCTACAACTCCAGTTTTCAAATGTATCCGCCTAGGGCAGCGTTTTTGAAAAGCATGGTTTTCAGTGCTGGAATACGCCGTTTTAAAGTAAGGGGTGTTGTGTATTCCTACAAGACTATTTAACGGGATGCTATGGAGCAGTTAACCTGGCTATTAAGTATCCTAGCTATCTCTAGCTTAGGGAACCATCTTAACAGTTTGCAGTTGCCTGTGTGTGATTAACTAATATGTGTGAATATGAACTTGTGAACATAAACTCGTTAATATGAAACTGCACAGGCACCCTGGGGGTAACCATAGCAACCCAGAAACTCAATGTTCGCTGAAAAGATTAATTTCCCCAAATCAGCTCACCAATAAAAGACAGTCTTGAATTCAAAGTGATCACAACTTTTAGTGTGGACGGAATTGCTAAACGGATAAATATTTATGAGTTTCTATATTTACCCTGGTTAGTTTGCTGTAACCTCGTGAACCAAAAGCTCTAATTCTAATTCATCATCCATGGTGGCAGGAACACGCAGGCTCTTTCTTCCCTATTTTAGCGGAGCGCTAAATAACACTAATGGGCGGTGTTAGGCGCTGATTACGACAAGGTTCTAAATACCACGGAAAAATACCGTGCGGTATATGCGGTATAGCAAAAGCGTAGATTGAGCTGCGGTCGCAATGTTAGTAAATGAGGCCCTCACTGTCTTATAGAAGCACGGCAATGATGAAATTGAATGCCTCTGAATGAACTGAATTGTCCAATGTACTGCTTGCAGCTCCTCTCCAACTCTGCTTACTTGACCTACAAAATGGCCATGAGGAGGGTCGGCCTTATATAGTGGAGAGGGGGAGTGAAAACAAGTCCAGGCTAGCTCTGAGAAACCCAGCATGGGGTGCCCATATGGCCAGTGAATCTCACTGTTTACGAGCCACCACAGGATTCTGGGATCAACAGATAGGCTGACCTCTGCCTGGACCCCAGGTCCCGTGGTGGCTTGCACAGTGGGGTGCACAGCTGGATGCAACTGGTGAGACAGCCCTTTTTAACATAGCCCCTTGCACAGACTGAACAACTTATATCTCTTTGCACTATCCACACACACACACACACACAAGCACAAGAACGTTGCACTATCCACACAAGCACATGAACACTATCTCTTGCACTATCCTCACTTGCAGCACAAGAACACTTTCCTTGTGGACATCAACACTTTACCAATCTATGCACAATGTACCATAGGGTCAGATCCATTCCTGTATCTGTAAACACCCCACTCCCTGTGAACATGTTCCCCCTATGTGTAGTCAGTTCAGCAGCTCTGGTTCAAAGGAACGAGTTTGAACTTCCCTCTCCAGTTTGAAATCTCTACTGATCTATACTGAACATATGAAAAGTTACCTGTAAAGAAGTTTAAAAACCATGTATGAGTGTGTATTGTATTAGCTTTGTTTGTTGTGTAGAGCTGGACCTGTGCGTGTGTCTGTGCATGAAAACCCTAGATTTAAGACTTCATAGGCCCGTTGTTGTTCAGATGTTACCTCTTGATGTCTAACGTGTGTCTTTGTCTCGTCTCCAGCTCGCACACCAAAGCAGCGAAGATGTGTTGCTCGGAGATACTGAAGATCATCAACGGCGCCATCTTTGTAAGTACTGCCCATCTGCCTCAGTAACCCAGACCACTCAGCCTCAGATAAGAGAAGTAGCACTGTGACAAAAGAAAAAAGGTTTTAGTTTTCTAGCGCAGCACTTTTGCTACGTTTACGCCTCACGTCCAGAGTTTTTGAGCCCCTAAAGATGGAGACTTCTGGAAATAGCCGTATGACGTAGTCTTAGTGTGGACGTAGCCTTAGCGTGGACGTAGTCTTAGTGTGGATGTAGTCTGAGAAACGGCAACCGACCAGTTTCTGTGTTCATTCACATTGGGCAATTACACCATCAGGTTAGAAAGTGTCGGTGTTTACACAAACACGGATCCGCTAGCAGGTTCGAATCTACTCCCTCTGGAGACCGGATTCAAAAGGTTGCGGATTCAGTGACCCAATCCGCCGGGTTTCGTGTTTTCTTTCCGGATTCTGTGTAAACAGCCCCTAAGGGTTAAAGGTTGGAGGGTTAAAGGTTGAAGGGTTAAAGGTCAATGCTGACCCTCTGCTATCTGTCCTCAGCTGGTGGGCGCTGCTAAAGGTTGAAGGGTTAAAGGTTGAAGGGTTAAAGGTTGAAGGGTTAAAGGTCAATGCTGACCCTCTGCTATCTGTCCTCAGCTGGTGGGCGCTGCCCTCCTGGGCTTGGGCGTATCGGTGATGAGGGACTCGAAAGAGCTGTGCTACCTGCTCATCGGGCTGAGTGCCGCGCTCATACTCATGGGCTTCCTGGGAAACTGCGGGCCCGTCAAGAAGAGCCGCTGTATGCTGCTCACCGTGAGTGACCTATGACCTTCGACTTCTGACTTCTCTGTATGGGCACATGGTGTTTAGCTGGTGGAGGACAGGGCCTGTCACAGGGGGGGGTCACAGCCCTGGGGTCACGAGAGTCATAGCCATGGGGATATCCTTTACCAACCCCACTCTCACTCGTGTCATTTTATATTATATTTCTTATTTTGACAAATACATGTACTCCCTAAATTATTTCAATTTCATTTGAATTGTTATTCTTTTTTAATCACATTCTTGTTCTTTGATTAAGGATAAAACAGTCATCCTAGTTAACTAAACTCAACCCCCTGCATTTCTCCCATTCTGTAGTACTTCATCATTGTCCTCATCATCTTCATCGCTGAGGTGGCTGGAGGCATAGCGATTATATCCCAGCCCTCGGTAAGATCACGGCTAGTTCTTTAAAAAATGATCATTAATACATGGGTCTGTGCAAGAAATGTGTGTATGCAAGTGTTTGGGTGAGTGTAAAACCATGTGTGTGTGTGTGTGTGTGTGTTTGTGTTTGTGTAGAATTGTGTGTGTGTGTGTGTGTGTGTGTGTATGGCTAAGTCTCTAGAGTCTAGACTGACCCTCTCCCTCTCGGCCCAGGCCCATATCTAAGTCCACATCCATAACCCTAACCCTAACCCTGCCAGCCCTCATGACCGCTTTCTTGTCCTCGCAGACCACAAAAGTCCCTGTCAGTCCCTTTCAAAAGATAGTGGCCATGATCCGGGATAACGCTGGTGTTGCGGGAGCCACGGCTGGGGCCGTCTTTGCAGTGGAGGTACGGCCTCAGCACTGACAGACACGTCTGTGTTATTTCTTCTTCTTCTTAGTAGTAGTAGTAGTAGTAGTAACAGTTGTAGTAGTAGCAGTAATAGTAGTAGTAGTAGCAGTAGTAGTAGTAGTAGTAGCAGTAGTAGTAGTAGTAGTAGAAGTAGTAGTAGTAGTAGTAGTAGTAGTAGTAGTAGTAGCAGTAGTAGTAGTAGTAGTAGTAGTAGCAGTAGTAGTAGCAGTAGTAGCAGTAGTAGTAGTAGTAGTAGCAGTAGTAGTAGTAGTAGCAGCAGTAGTAGTAGTAGTAGTAGTAGTAGTAGTAGTAGTAGTAGTAGTAGTAGCAGTAGTAGTAACAGTAGTAGTAGTAGCAGTAATAGTAGTAGTAGTAGCAGTAGTAGTAGTAGTAGTAGCAGTAGTAGTAGTAGTAGCAGTAGTAGTAGTAGTAGCAGCAGTAGTAGTAGTAGTAGTAGTAGTAGTAGTAGTAGTAGTAGCAGTAGTATTACTAGCAGTAGTAGTAGTAGTAGTAGTAGTAGTAGTAGTAGTAGTAGTAGTAGTAGCAGTAGTAGTAGTAGTATTACTAGTAGTAGCAGTAGCAGTAGTAGTATTAGTAGTAGTAGTAGTAGTAGTATTAATAGTGGTGGTAGTAGTAGAGGTTTAGGTGTTGGTTGTGTTGTTGTTCTCATGCATTGTTTTAACACACAGGTTGCTGCCATGGTTGGCGTCATGATTTTGTACCAGAAAGCAGACTAGCATCGCCAGCCAGGTCAAGACCCACCTGCATCAACATCTGGAATCTCACATTTGGGCAGAAACAGGATCTGGCCCAATGTCAAGAGCCACCTGCATCAGCCAATCAGAATCGCCTGGGTTTGGCCTGACAGCCAATCATTCTTCACCCCACCCTGATCACACATCGCACGTACACACACTCACGCTTCTGTCCCCCAGAGAATGGCCGACTCTATTAAACATCTGGAATCTCACATTTGGGCTGAAATAGGATCTGGCCCAATGTCTGCAGCTCTCAGGATTGTCACATCTGAGGTGCGTTCAATTTCGGCAAACAGGGTAACATTCAAGGTTAATGCGTTTCCTCTTACTTTGTGAAAACATTCCAAATTGCTCAATTTAATAATCAAAATAGAATATGAAAAGAAACAAATAGAATCCAGCATCCATGCTCGTCCTCAGAGCGTTTGTGTGTGTTCGCAAACGTTCGCACTGAACTAAAATGCAAATGGCAAACAGTTTGAAAACATTTGCCTTTATTTACTATTTTGAACGCTCCTCAGATTCACAGTGAGCCACCTGCACCTTTGTTCTGTCTACCCCAGTGCCAAGGCACACAGCACATCCTCATTTAAACACAGCGTGTCTTGGTTCATTGCTTTGTTTGTTTACATTCTATGTGTGCAGATCAAATCGGTTTAATAATCTGAAAAGTCATTTCCAATGACGTTGGATGTCGTTGGTGGGCTGAGTTTTTTCCTTTACTTTCTGATGCAGTGATTTAAATTATTTTGACCAATATAAATGAATAAATCGTTACGTTTTTCTTCATCAATCTGTGCATTATTGTGGTGTTTTGTGTGGTTATTTGGATGCTATCTATGTTTGCTATAAATGATCAGAGGTGTGTGTGCATTGACTCATGGCCACCCTCTGGTTTTCATATTCCACACACACATGCCACACATATTTCAATATTTAAGCAAGCTTTCACAAAATATAAATATATAAATATAAAGCCTGCACTCATTTATGAACAGACTGGATTGGGGGGGGGGGGGTATTTATTTTACATGTGTGTCGGACTGACCAGCTAGCTGAGGCCACGTTAATCCATTTTTATTTTTTATCAGTGGCACACAGTTGGTGCACCAACCTTGTCCACTGAAATAAATGATTTTTCGTGTAGTTCGTGTAATCAGTTGTATGTTTGTTTGTATGTACGCGTGTGTGCAAAACCGTGTGTGTTTGGGTTAGTGGTCGCAAAAATATGTGATAGGAGTGTGCCGTTCATGTGCGGTTGCACCACAACCGTCACATATATCACTAAAAAAGTTTGTCTCAACCAACCATGTTGGAGCCAGAATGGGTTTTGTTTATTGTTATTATTTATAGTTATGAAGTATAAGGATAAGTGTTTTGCATTCATCATAATTTAATTAAATAATATTTTGTTGGTATTTGGATTTGCTTTGTGTACTGTTGAACAACCTGGAGGTGTGAAATTGCGTTGGCCACGGCCCACTTCGTCAGGTGACTGCAGCACCTGACCTCGTGGAGACAATTAAAGCAGTCTGGACGCGTCACCCCAGAGACAAGTTGGCAGGCATGCAGCCAAAAGGTTTTTTGACCGCAGAAAGCACAACAAATTGGAAATATGGAAATCGTTGAACCTCTGCTGTTTCGCACCTCCAGGTTGTACCATCATCTCAATTCAGGTACATAATTCTTCATCTTTTTTGTTGCAATAAATCAACTATCAACTAAAACCCATCAACCTACCGAACAGTGCTTGAAGCGCTGGAGTAGGAACTTGGTTTTACAAACCAGGATAACATGAATATACCTCTCTTGAATATCCTTAGCGCTACCCACTGAACAAACAAACAAACAAACAAACAATATACTCACACACAGCTCGGAGTCCACGACCCTGGTCCTGTTGATTCCTTCACCCTCAGCTCTCCTCGCTGGCAAGCCTTGGCCTTCTTCCAATTCAAGGCAGATGTCTTTAGAAAAAGGAGTCCCGTACTCCCCCGTGCAGGTTCAGATCCTGATGATTAGCCCAGGGCATAACTAGATCATTTTAGTGCATACTATTTTATTGTAAAGTGTGAAACAAATCATCATCTATTAATCAGTTACTATAATTTATAACTGGCAAAGGGAGCCTTATTGTAAAGTGTGAAACACATCATCATCTATTAATCAGCTACTAACATGTATAACTGGCAAAAGGGAGCTTTATTGTAAAGTGTGAAACAAATCATCATCTATTAATCAGCTACTAACATGTATAACTGGCAAAGGGAGCCTTATTGTAAAGTGTGAAACAAATCATCATCTATTAATCAGCTACTATCATTTATAACTGGCAAAGGGAACCTTATTGTAAAGTGTGAAACAAATTATCATCTATTAATCAGCTACTATAATTTATAACTGGCAAAGGGAACCTTATTGTAAAGTGTGAAACACATCATCATCTATTAATCAGCTACTAACATGTATAACTGGCAAAAGGGAGCCTTATTGTAAAGTATGAAACACATCACCATTGATAAATGAGTAACTAACATTCACATTTACCTAATATAAGTTTTTCACATGGAATGGAAAGTAAGATGCAACAGATACAAGCAAAAATAATGTATTCACACATGTTAAAAATCAACAGTCAAAATGATTAAACTGTTGAGTACAAGTGATGCTTATATTTAGACATAAAAGCTTTACGCAGACATCAATAAAACACTTTGAAAGAAACAATGAGATTCAGACTGGAAAGGCTTTTCGTATATCCTTGAACAACCTTCAGGCTCCCTTTTGCCAGTTATAAATGATAGTAACTGATTAATAGATGATGATTTGTTTCACACTTTACAATAAGGCTCCCTTTTGCCAGTTATACATGTTAGTAACTCATAAGATTAATGAGTAGTAAGCAGTAACTTGATCTTGGATGGATGGATGGATACTTTATTAATCCCGAGGGAAATTTTAGGCCATCCAGTAGCATCCAGACACAACATACACAAATCACATACACATAGGGACAGGGGCGGCGCCAGGGGGGGGCTAGGGGGTGCTCTAGCTCCCCCTGGATTAGCCATAGCACCCCCATAGCACCCCCAAGAAAATAATGGTTTATTTATTATTGTTATTTAATTTCATTCTGCGTTATTTATTGTGTGATAATAATATTTCACTCACAAAAGAAAATAATAACAGATTGAAATTAACAGATTGTTTTAGACACAGAGCAATCATTCTGTCATAACCTTTGACCCAATTTTCACGTCGCACGCGTGAAAGTTGACGTTACTGGACAGTTGAAGGAAAAAGCGAGCTAGTGCCTGGTAGTTTCAAGTTAACATCAACAATGCATCGGTTTTTGCTACCTAAATGTCCACGTTTGGAAGAACGATTAAAAAAACGAGAGTGACGTAGAAGAAGAAGAAATGCCAGGGGTATCTGGTGTGGATTCTTAAGGAGAGGAACGTTGTGGTCAAGGAGGTCAACCCTCCACCACTACTGAGGGTGCTAACCATGGTGATAGCAGCATCAGTGACATTAGCATGAACGCTCAGGATGGTCCGAGAAGACCAAAACTCCCAAAATATCCACCTCGCATGTTTGGAGTCCAACAAAGGAGTTTTTGTAAAAGCTGGTTGGAACAATTTGCGTGGTTGGAGTACAATGTAACTAAGGTATTGTTTGCTGTATAACATTAATGAAAGCTGTCTGATCTGTTGCATGCTTTGATTGCCCTGTGTCGCTAAAGACTCGTTTCTGTTGATTAGCAGCGAAGATGCCCTTTTTTTGCCGAAGATTTGAACTTTTTGCCTTTTTCCTCTTTTTTGTAATTTTTTTGGAGCCGCCTTAAAAAAACAGAGACTCTTTACCCTAGGGCAAGCAGTCTGTCTGTGTGCTATACATAAGGTTCTATGTGATTATGGATGATTGTGAACTGAAATAATATATAACTTTTAAACGCATTTCTGACTCCTTGACTGTTTTAATTAATTTCACTCTGTCTGACATGGTAGTGGTCACCTGGCGCCCAACTTTAACCCTCACTACCAGAAGTTTTTTAAAGTAAGTTAAGTATTTGGGATTGCGGACTCTATAACATGCTGTATGCCTTTTGTCAGTGACCGTCACGGATGTGGGCGTCCGTCGGAAGTAGCCTAGATAATAATAATAAAATCGGTTTGTTTAGCGCTTTTCATGGACCCCAAAGACGCTTCAGAGAGCAACCATGTAAACACATGATAGACGATATGGTGGGGAGTTGTTGTAGTAGTAGAGAACCATGTGACACACAGGCCATCACCCTCATTTCATAGCACCCTCGCTAAAACGCCGAGCTCCCCCATAGCACCTGCAGAAAAAAATGTCTGGCGCCGCCACTGCATAGGGAGAACACGTTCAAAAGGAGTGGGGTAGTAACCAGTACCGTAACGGAAACACGAGAGCCCCCCCACATATAGGCAAGATATCAAAACTCAAGCTCCCTATTTGAAAGCACAATTAAATATATTTTTCTTTATTTCTATATCAACTCTGGAAACACAGACAAGACAATAAGGACATAGTGTGCATCCCATGTAATTCAAATTGAAAAAAAACAAAAATTGTGGGGGGGGGGGGAGTAATCTCTACGTGCTGGTAGTAACAGATACAAGAATGGTAGGGAGTGTGCAATGGGCTAGTATAGCCAGTTAAGGGATAGACAGTGGGTTGCCAAAATGGGGATCTTACCAAATAGTGAGCCGGCATCGATGTGTTAAGAACTGTGTTATAACTCATTTATAATGGCTTATTAATGACTTACAAAGGGTTTACAACCTAATTAATAACCTATTTATAAACCATTTATAAACCTTTATAAAGGGAACCTTATTGTAAAGTGGTACCGATCCTCCTCCTCCACACCAGCAGGGGGCAGAGCTGCGGAGTGAAGCCCAGATAGGAGCACCGCTGCTGGGGAGACAGGGAGGAGGCAGGGGGAGGCAGGGGAGAGAAGAGGGGAGACGAGGGGAGGCAGGGTAACACTGGGGCTTTGATGAAGCCATGAGAAAGTATATCAAGAGATGAAATACTAATAGTGAGATGGAATGAGGACAAACACACACAGGATGAGCCAGTGTTTACCCTCCATCTTTATTATATAGGATGAGCCAGTGTTTACCCTCCATCTTTATTATATAGGATGAGAGTGTTTACCCTCCATCTTTATTATATAGGATGAGAGTGTTTACCCTCCATCTTTATTATATAGGATGAGCCAGTGCCTCCATCTTTATTATATAGGATGAGCCAGTGTTTACCCTCCATCTTTATTATATAGGATGAGCCAGTGTTTACCCTCCATCTTTATTATATAGGATGAGCCAGTGTTTACCCTCCATCTTTATTATATAGGATGAGCCAGTGCCTCCATCTTTATTATATAGGATGAGCCAGTGTTTACCCTCCATCTTTATTATATAGGATGAGCCAGTGTTTACCTTCCATCTTTATTATATAGGATGAGCCAGTGTCTCCATCTTTATTATATAGGATGAGCCAGTGTTTACACTCCATCTGTATTATATAGGATGAGCCAGTGTCTCCATCTTTATTATATAGGATGAGCCAGTGTTTACACTCCATCTGTATTATATAGGATGAGCCAGTGTTTACCCTCCATCTTTATTATATAGGATGAGCCAGTGTTTACCCTCCATCTTTATTATATAGGATGAGCCAGTGTTTACCCTCCATCTTTATTATATAGGATGAGCCAGTGTTTACCCTCCATCTTTATTATATAGGATGAGCCAGTGTTTACCTTCCATCTTTATTATATAGGATGAGCCAGTGTTTACCCTCCATCTTTATTATATAGGATGAGCCAGTGTTTACCCTCCATCTTTATTATATAGGATGAGAGTGTTTACCCTCCATCTGTATTATATAGGATGAGCCAGTGTCTCCATCTTTATTATATAGGATGAGCCAGTGTCTCCATCTTTATTATATAGGATGAGCCAGTGTTTACCCTCCATCTTTATTAATAAGTTTGCACACGTGTACAGCACAGATTTACAATTCTCACACATTCGTCACTAACACAGCCATGCCTAATTCTCAAAAACAGAACTGTAACTAATTGTCAAGAGTTTTTTTTTGTTTAGTTTACACACAGAACCATCGTAAAGGGACCATTCACTGACTTTGATAAAAAAGAAGTGTACTGGATTAAAATGGCAGACTCTACCTTTAATTAAATGAGGCAATCTGAACTCTTTGTCTATCTAACTTCAGTTCTGATCTCAGGTCAGTCCAACCCTATGCTTTCCTGCTATTCATCACAATATGAAATCTGTACGCCTGACTGTACTCTAAGTCTTTGTCACCATCTATTGGAACAAGGTCTCTCACTCCAGAGGCATGTATATTGATTCCAATGACACATGCCTTGGATATTGATGCCCCAGATTTGCAATAAGTTCAATATTTGTTTGATTCATGTTGATATTTTTGATCCGTAGCAGTTTGCTTATGGCCTCTGGCTCAGCACAGTTGCCAGGGAGATGGCTGGGACCATGAATTGGGACATTTCCCTCAAGGGGGAACATCTCTTGGCAAAAATGACATGGAGGTTTTTCTTCCAAGGTGTTGACATCGTATGCAGTGCAGCTAGCAGATATGTTTTGGAGATTAATGCTGACTTTAGCTACACCTTGGGTTTGGCACATAACAGCATATGACACTAGAGGATGCCATGTGTGCAAACAGGACACGGCCAGAATGATTTTCTTATTCCTCTTCAGGGTGTGAGAAAGGGAAGCCCCATAAGTCAAGACCTCGTTGGTAATCAGATCAGAAGTGATGCATATGGTTTTACCAATAAGCGTCTCACTCCCCTTCACGTCTAAGTTGTTGATGAAGTCTCTCAATTCCTCACGTACTCGATCAGCATTGTCTCTCCCCACAATTGTCACAATCTGTAATAAATACAGTTGATAGCAAAAACTCATGAGAAATTATTTTTGAACGTATCTTAATGCTTACACAAGTTTGTTTGGATATTTCAGACGTGGCTGTGATTAAAGCACTGACCATATCAAGCAGACAGGAAAACGGTGATCGTCGAGGTAATTTGTTGACATACTCCATCAATGCTCTACTAAAGCCAGAATCCCTGAGCAGTTCACACATGTCTTCACCCAGGGTTTCTTCAGGAGTTGCTCGGAATTCAAGACAGTATCCCAAAAATAAGATACTATGCAGCATCTAGGAGACAGCAAGTCACATCATTGCTCTTAAAAATCATAAGGTTTTTGACACCTTGATCATTCAAGTCATAATGTACAGTAAATTACCCTGAAGCTTAAAAACTGCACACCAGAAACATGTCGCATCTTCAAGCCTTCCTAGCATTTGACTGTAGTGAACACAATGAACCATAAATGAAGAGAGAGAAATGTCACCCTTTTTTAGTGAATTTGGAAATCGTTTTAAGCATGGTTCATTGTTTTATTTTTGTTCTTTATGGTAGATCTAAGCTTGAGCATGAACATGGCATCACATATGTTGAACTCCCATATGTCTATCTATGTTATCCTGTTATGTGTATGTCATATTAAGAAACCAACCTCATCAAAGAGTGTCCGTAAATTGGGATCACAAGCCAACAGCCCAAGGGCTTTTAGGATGAACTGAGCTGCATTAGACATATATTCCTGCTCCCAATTTGCCAACCTAACACAGAACCAAGAATAAATTATCCCAGAAAGAAAAGTTATAGTCATGAGAAAATAAAAAGTGCATTTTACCAACCCGTTTTCGATAATCTCTTGCACACGTTCAGCACACATTCTACAGACTGTTTTTTTTTTGTAGTGTTTGAGAAATAATATGTTATAGAAGCTGTAATGAAGAAAGAAAGCAACATTTTGCTGTTACCTACTGACCCAGGTTCAATCAAAGCAAAAGACAATCTAGGATAAATTACTGTAAAATATACAATACAGTCACAATATAACAGGAGTCATATCAGCACATGACACATCAGCAATCACAATTGTTTTTCACGTCTTGTCCCACTTTCACAAATACACCGGCAGGCTATCAGACCAATAGTCTCACTCATGCCAAGCTGCTCTAAAAGACGTATATTTAACAGGGTCATGTAGGATGCAATAGACTTTGTGTGGATGTCAATTTATCAGTAGTAGCCCTTAAAACACAGAAGCCTTCAGTAACAAGAAAACACAAGAAAAATCAGTAACATGGAACTGTCAAACAAATCTACAGAACTGGATACAACGTTACTTTAAAGCTACTTATTAATACCATGACTCATTAGACACACTAGTCCTGAAAATACAATTACAATTAATTAAATATAGCCTAATAGAGACTATATGCTATTTATTTTGAAACAAAGAATGAATTAAGCAGCTTGACCTGGGCTAGATAGGCTGATCCCTCTAGTCTATATTTGAATTACGTTGCTATGTATATGTATATACTGTATGTGTACATATATTAAAAGAAAGGTATATATATATATATATATCATATATGTGTACATATATATGACTAAAAGTATATATATATATGTGTACATATCAGTGAGCATAGACTGTGAAATGATAGCTACTGCTTTGAACCATCTCTTTATACCTGCTCCGGGGGCGTGTGAGGCGGGGCTCCGGGGGCGTGTGAGGCGGGGCTCACAGGTTACAGTGGAACTCTTGAATATCCCTTGGAATCCAGTCCTACAACAATATTGAGGAAGAGAAGAGAACACAGAGCATAATAATGAATTGGTTAAATGTCATCGCTCAAATGGCTCCCCAACTTTTTCAGTCATTCCAGTGCTATAAGGATAACAATGTAAACTGTATCAATACTGTAAGACCTCTTGCCGGCCTAGTTGGTCTGGTGAAAAGGCTTAGTATCCCAAAGAGGGCGAAGGGCTGAACACTGTTCTCTCTCACTGTCGAACATTTAATATGAAAGATAGGAAGTGACATTTGGCTCACACTCCCTGCATCTAAAAGTGGTATTATAATTATGAGTAGGAGCATGGTTGAGGAAAACTATGGCCATGTATGCCCATGAAATACTTATAATAGTATTCACTAACATGACTTACTTGTTGAGACTGTACTGTTTACTATATATGGGCCTATGGACCTGGTTTATTCTGCAAAAATCATTAAAAAAATCAAATGTGAACATTCAGAGATAAAACCAAAAACCAACAGAGCCATAAGAGCTACATTGTGAAAAATAACATGAGATCAAACTGATGACTGCCACTGTGTAGACCTTTAAAACAAGAACTGTAGATTGGCCATTGCATTGCATGTGGGTGGGTATGTAACAGGGGATATCACCAGGATGGAATATTCATCAAAGATCAAGAATGTCTTTATTGAAGGCAATTTGTTTTACAGTCAGCAGTATAATAAATGGACAACACAACCGAACACAAATACAACAAAATCCCACAGCGTTAGAGTAAGGAGCCAGTGGACAATGACTACAACATAAACATCACATTTAAAGAGCACCCTTCAGCATTTTTTGGGAACTTCACATTAGGACGGCAAGGATGCTGAATGTGAAAATTTGATAAAGGCCTGATTGAATTTAAGATTATTACTCTGTACAAGAGCCGGATCTGTTGGATTACTCAATCTCAGCAAAAATTCAAAATCTGTATTCATGGATTCTGCCTCACTCTCCATCTCAATATCCTCCCTTGTTGGCATCCTGTCCTGACTTTCTGTGTCGTCTCTCCTTTCCCTGTTTTCCAAGTCTGTTCTGTTCTCATCTGGGTCTGGCTCTGGCTCTTTGTCTTTGTCTGCAGTTGATGTACTTGGCTCATCAATCTGTCCAGGGCGAGTGCGACTTGCACGCCGGTCTCTTCGCTCGACCAGCCGTTGAAATTAGCCGCCAGCTGCACCTGGACGAAGTAGGTCTCCAGCAGTCCCTCTCCATGGTACTTCGGCAGCTTCATGGTCGCTCGCCGGGGCGGGTTGTAGATGGGTCCGGCGTCCAGGGTGGGCATCGGGAGCCGTCGATCCTGCAGCTGTCCCGGATATAGCGGCTCCAGGGCGGGCAGCTGGTCCACGGCGGGCAAGGCGATGTCGTCCCCCTTCGTGTCGCTCCTCTGCCGCAGGCCGCTGGCGCCGTCTGTTCCCTCGAAGAGGCGTCGTGGTGGTGCGTCCAGCGGTGACTCCTCCATCCCGCTCCCCATGGCGTGTACATTCTTGATCTCCGTCAATCCCACTTCTGACACCAATGTGGCGAAGATAAGAATGGGCTCGAGACGTTGAATGGTTTTAGAACTTTTTACTGGTTCTCGAACACTCATTCATACTCGTACAAAGATTAACACTAAATACACAGGATTATATTCACAACATCTATAACACATAAACACGGTTGACACTTCAGTTATATATACAAAACACATCAATACAGAACAGGAACAATTCTACATCAACCACACACACAACAATGGGACATACACAACAGATAGCACTGTGGCTAAGCTAACAGCTGCGGTGTAGTACTCCCACAATACACCGCGGCATAACAACAACACCAGTCCGTGTAGCGGAATCCGAGCTACGCTACAATATATTATTGTTATTACCATTATCATTACTATTATAAGGCCCACTAGAAGCAGTGGTATGTTATTTATGTTTTGTTCAGGCAAGGTCTTTGAAAGAATCTCTAAAATAGCGTATACTTTTTTTTAAGATTACAATTAGCATTGTATTAGCAATTGTAGCAATTGTATTAGCATTACAATTTAGCATATGGCTCTTTATCCCTGCACTTTCTAGCATTGTCCTTTCATCTCATATTTGCTGATTAGCACTTAGGTCCACCTGTTCTATGTTGTTCCTGGTCCACATGTTTTTCTGGTTCCGGAGGCTTGTGGTGGCTCCTCATCTTAAATGTAATGTAATTATAATATATTTCCATTAGTAGGCTTCAAATATTAGTCTGAAAATATGAGCCTGTTACACATTGTCATCTTTATCACAATGCAATGTCTCTGTCTCACCTGCTGCTTAGCTTTTTTTTTTTTGGAAAATAATCATACAAAGGTGTGCACCCCTTTCCTGCCTCCTTTAGCTGCTTATCTCTCTCCTGATACTTTCTTTTTTCCCTTTTTGCCTTTTCTTGAGTCGAGCAGGGCATACGGGCAGTTGCAACCTTACGCCCCCCCTGTGCACGTCCCTGGTGGGGTGCACTTGGCTTTTGCCTCTTAAGATCCCGGGACTTGCTGGCCAGTGGTAACTTCCTTGTACTTCTTCGGAGAGTTCTATGGCAAAAATATTTTTGAGTCAATTCATATGAACTTCTTCATCTGGTAAAGAAATATCAAACATACTGTTTTTAATGTTCTCCATTGTTCCGTTATGTGTCACAAAGCAACAGTTAATTTAAACTTCATCAAAGTCTGAGTTGACATGCAAGTGTGCTATGGGGGGAGGGGAAGTAGTGACTTGACTACGTCATAGGTGTGCAAATTATCCCTTGAAATGGGCACCTTCTGTGTTTGATATTTGGTTGAATTGGAACTAGAACTCCTTCAGAGTGTGCTGCAAGGTTCCAGCCCTGCAGGCTCACGATGGCTTATGTCAACAGTGAGGATTGGTCATCACCCTACTTACCTCTTTGTTGATTCCGCACCTGGGCTTTGGCCCTTTGCTCTTCCTTCAGCAGGTGCAATCTGAGGACAGTGAATCAAGAGAAGAGCGTTTTAACATATATCTTTCTTTGGCATGCAACAATGCTTACATTTACCTCAGATCAATAGTGATGCATACTTCAGATTCTTTACGTTTGAAAGCTGCCATCGATGCCTTAAATTCAGGAAGCAGTGACTCCAGCAGTTTCTTGTGTTTTTCATTTAGTGTCTTCCTTGCATCAGACTTCTTCGCGGCTTTCAAGTCCGCCTCTGTCTATAAAACATCACACTACGTCATACATTACAAAAGTGATGATATCATGATGTAATGATGTAATATCATGATGATATCATGACTTACAATAAATATATGTCATATGAACACTATGTAAATTAGCCTTTCATAATAAGCATTTCTGCTGAATCGGGAATCCTTTGAATCATTCATTGATTGTCAGATATTTCGATCTGTCAAATTCCTATTATAAGGGTCTTTTGTAGAATGAGAATTGTAACATTCACTTTTGAATTAGACACATCATATTTACTCTCACAAGCAGTGTGACTGGGACTTCAGAAAGAGACTTCTGTTAATGTTGACCAGTCAGTTAAGAAGGCTTGATTTGTATTCAGATGATCACCACTGGCGATGGGTATGGGTTACAAGTTACATTTCTGCATAAAATATAGTTATACATAATAACTGTTCTGTTGCTTTAATGGATTTATTTAGCTTAAACTAAGGTTCACTTGACGAGAATTAGAGATAGATTGGTTGTGTATTGGTTCTGGTCTAGTTGGGTTAGATGAGTCAAATGTAAGTTATCATAGCAGCTCATACAACAGTTAAAGACACATAGCTGGCTACCCATTCGGCTGTGATCCAGCTACTGGTCAGGTAACAGGAAGCTATTGCTTTAAAAGAAAATTGTATTTACCATCTTATCAAAACGTTGGCCATGATAAAACATTTTCTTTCCAGGGAAAGAGATCCCTTCATCAAACAGCTCCTGTAGGTTGTCTGCCACCAGGTGCATCTCCATTTCACGATAAGCGTAGAGCTTCATGTCTTCACAAACCATGAGGACTACTTGAAGGCACCCTAGTTCACAGCTGTTATTTTTGATGGTTCCTAACACCTGCATCATCATGTGATCAGGGAGGTACCGCATCTGCCAGTTCTCCAATATCTTTCTGTTATCTTTAAAGATGGTGTCTTCGAAGGGTCCAATTGTCCACGTGAACTCTTCTTTCACCCTTATTTCATCATGGCGATAGAGCCCCACACAATCCTCAATACCTTTAAGATATGTGAGGGAGTCTCCTACAATGAGAAAAAACTATCAAAATGATATACAGTGTAATACAGTAATGGTTTCACCTTTGGTTTTAGAAATTGAATGACAATATATTATTATTGTTATTTAAGTAACAATTCCATCAGTAGCTCCCAGATCACAGACCCTGGAACCCTGGAAACGTCTCGGTTACTTACGTAACCTCGGTTCCTTAAGCAGGAACCAGATATAACAGTATGGTACATGACACTAGTCATGGGCCTAAATCGAAGCATTTATCCATTCACGCCTGAAAGGCTGCGAGATCTGTCAGCGCGCACTCCTGAGCCCGCCCCCTCAGGAGTCTATATCTTGAATCGCGCCCCACAGATCAGCCTTGGAAAGAAAACTGAGCAAGACAATCAATCCAAGGTAACACTGCACACGCCAACTTTGTTATATCTGGTTCCTGCTTAAGGAACCGAGGTTATGTAAGTAACCGAGACGTTCCTTATCGCAGTTCACTGCGATATAACAGTATGGGACCCTATACATTCCCACGTGATAATACAGTGGCAGCCAATCACACACACCAGCTTTATTGATGCCTTTGCCCTCAAAGAGGTTAATACGGCAGCTGGCGGTGAACATATTAACAGGGCAACCTTTATCATAGGCGGCATGGATCCGTGATCCTGCGCCTGTAGGAAACCACCCTGGAATGTTCCATGTGCAACATAACATGTAGACACCAATGAACACACTTATCATATATATCGTTCTCAGGCCAGGGGATTCAGAGATCGCTCGCCTGCAGAACGCCATGTAGAAAACTAGGTTCAGCCACATCTAACATATAGAATCTAATGAAAGTGTGTCGAGAACTCCAGCTTGCAGCTTTGCAAATATCTTTCACTGAGACGCCCTTTAGTAACGCCCAGGAAGACGAGACCCCCCGCTTAGAGTGTCTTATAAGACAACACGATAGCCTCTACTATCCAACGGGAGAGGCTCGGTTTTGATAGAGGTCTGCCTTTTGCACGTGCACCAAAGCACACAAATAGCTGGTCTGACTGTCTGAAAGCTCTAGTGCGCTCCACGTAACATCGGAGAGCGCGCACTGGACAGAGCTTATTCAAACGTTCCTCCTCTGCAGACGCAAAAGGAGGAGGTGAGAAAACTGCTAATTCAATCACCTGATTGCGGAATGGGATTACCACCACTTTAGGTGTGTAAGCAGCATTAGGTCGCATAACCACTCTGTCACCAGCGATCGAGAACTGAAGGCACGATGGGCTGACTGACAGGGCTTGCATGTCACCAACGCGCTTTGCTGACGTTAACGCCAGTAGCAGCGCGGTCTTTAAAGAGACAAACTTTATGTCCACCGTCTCCAGGGGCTCGAACGGAAATATATTACAAATATGTAACACCCTCAAAGATTGAGAGTTGGATTGATCTTGATCCACATATATTTATTAAGTGATGTTTACTGTAACACATGCAAAACACATTTGTCAGTTCAACAGCGCAACACATACGTCTATCTCCTGCTGAGAACTGGAATAATCTCAGAATCCGTGACGAAGTAGGGTCTGTATCCACCCGCGGCTTAACGTCCTGGCTTGTCTGCATTGCCTCTGCGATTGAGCTGTGCTCATCGGAGTAGTCCAGCAGACTATCATCATCTAGGCCGATGTCCAGCTCCAGTTCGGGCAGGACACCACCCAGTGGTAGCTCATCTGCCTCGCTGCCCGCGGCCCTTGGGCTAGCAGGTGGCGGTGACGGGGAGAGGCCAAAGAGTGGAGCTGCTCACACTCACAGAGCCCACGGCTGGAGGCGCACTCGGTCCTACAGGGGAGTTAACCCCGGATGGAGCCGGTGCAGCCCCCTCGGCGTCCTTGCGCTCCCATAGCGCAAGGCGCCTGGTAGCCTTGGCTAGCGTGAGGCTAGCACAGATGACACAGACAGGGTCAGCGCCTGAGAGCGCGACCTCTGCGTGGGTCCTGCCGAGGCAGGTCACGCACCGACGGTGGCGGTCACCCTTAACACGGGTGTGTCCGCAGTCGGGGTAGTGTCTGGACATCTTTTAATCTGAAAGCAGAAGAAAGTGTTAATACACAAGCACACTATCAGCAACGAACATGTTGTTAGCAAGCTAGCAGGCTAGTCAGGCACCTAGCCAGCTAGGCAGCTAGGATTGCGGCTACTACTTCCAAAATTAAGTTGAGTCAATGAATTTTGCAGCGCCCTGAGCTAGTGAGGGTTAAAGAACCCGAATAACTCACCAACCCGTAGAGAGCAAAAGCACACAAAACTCTTTGACTTTTGGTAGCGTAGAGGATGTACTCGGAGCTGGCACTTCGTTCTTGCGAAGTTTTCAAAGAGACAGAGATCCGGTGCGCGATTCAAGATATAGACTCCTGAGGGGGCGGGCTCAGGAGTGCGCGCTGACAGATCTCGCTGCCTTTCAGGCCTGAATGGATAAATGCTTCGATTTAGGCTCATGACTAGTGTACCATACTGTTATTTAGGCCCATGGCTCATGTACCATACTGTTATATCGCAGTGAACTGCGATAAGGAACTGGCTTTTTTTCAGATTGTTATTAATCTGTCCAAGACACTGTAGAGAACTTCAACAATGAATAACTCATTATTACTATGTACATTATTATTAATAATAATAATCAATGAATAAACAATTATTATATTATTATTATTGTTTATAATAATAATATTCCATAAATAACGTATTATTACTTTATACATTGTTATTATTATTATCACTTTATTTTGACCACCTCAACATTTATAAGGTAAATTCTATATAAAGGTTGTGCTAGGGGAATTGGCCATTAACCCCAGCTGGGGGCTAATTCACCCTGCATACAAGCACACGTCCAAGAAAGTCCACATAAGCTTATGGCTTCTTCTCTTCAGCTTGTCCCACTCGGACTATGCTAATGTGAGCAAGCTGTATGAGTCCCTTCACCAATACAGGCCCCCAAGAAGTATTGGTTTAGTCCAGCTGTGTTAGTCCTGTGTTAGTCCAGTGCTGCCGAGTGTTCCGAGTCGGGCCACCCCAAGGTGCTCTCTCTTGCACCCAGATTCAGGGTGTCTTTTATCACGTTTCACCAGGAACAATCACACAACCTCAACAGCTACAATCAATTCATTGGCGGGGGTGTAGCTGGCGCGGCCAGTAATCAGAGTTTTATCGCCTGATACGTTTAATTATCCATTCGATAAGGAACCATTAGTATGAAAGGAGAGCTTCAACCACCTATTTTTTATTAACATCACCGCATCACTGCTGAGTTGCTATGGGACTAAAGACTGCAAATTTGGTCAGTGATTCCAAGTGTGGGGTGGGGATTAAAACAATTAATGTGGGAACAAGAAACCTAAACAACCAACTACAAATTATTTTTATGTCAGTTCTGTTTCCGCATAGTAGGCTTTTTTTTGTTGTATTGTGTTTGCTATGTAACAATTACATCCATAGCACCCAGATCAACAGACCCTGAAACCATTGGTATGAAAAGAGAGGTTTTGACATATTGTAAATTCAGATGAAAATAACAGTAGTACCACAGACCCAACTATTTGACAGACTAATTACCTTGTTCCTGATTAACAGAGAGAAAACTTAGTTTGATCTTCTCATAACTGCTGTTGGAGCAGATAAGTGTATTAGTATGTGACAAGATCACATGGAAACAAATGCCATTAATATTGCATCATTCATAGACAGTTTAAACAAAAACAATGGAAGGTTTTATGTGTCCTGTGTAGTAATCCTGGATATTTGCTATGTATAGGCTGAGAGACTTAATGTATATGCAAGCCATGGTCATGTAGAATTATGAAGCTATACATTATTATCTTACCTGTCTGAGTTCATTTTGTTGACTTGCACATAGGTTACAATGGAACTCTTGAGTATCCCTTGGACACCAGTCCTACAATAACATTATTGAGGAAAAGAACACAGTATAATAATGAATGTCATTGGTTAAATGTTCTATATCATGTAATTGGGACAACTAAACTGGATATGGAAATACTTTGCCAGCATAATGATATTGCAATAAAATGTGGGCTGAAATATTAAACCTATTTCATATTCCCATGGCAGTTATTAATACCATATTAGACCCACCACCAGTCCTGAAAGATACAATTATTAAATGCATTTAATTTAAAATGTAGCAGATTTAGAAAAAAGAATGAATTACACAGCTTGACCTGGGTTAGATCCCTCTAGCCTAGATATATGAAAATATTAGGCTGCTTTATGTAAGGGATAATGTACTCCGGCAGGCATTATCGTAAAATAAATCCTGACGGGACGAACAGGACAGTGTCGAGGTCTTGTTTTGTCCTGAAGGAATTTATTTTGCGATAATGACTGCCGGACTATACTGTATGCCGCTTATTATATGGTTACTTGCCAAAACGATTGAAGACATTCCTCCAAAATAGCACTTTTTAATGATTTTGTTGCCGTTTTGTGATTTCCACTAAGAATAGTTCTTAACGCAAATAGAACTTTAAAGTTTAAGGCGTACCAACCCATTACTTGCTGAGTTCAAGTTACAATGACTTTCCCTTACGTTAAATGACCTGACTACTTGCGGAATGATATGAAAGACGTGAATTAGAAGCACAAAACCCATTGCGAATGACAGCGGTCATTAATTTTTCGCAGCAATGAATATAAAGAAATATTAGACCTGCGAACGTTGGGGTGGCCCATTCAAATCAACAGAACTTTTTGGAACATTCTGAAGAACCGTATAATAATATATGTACATACATACACACATACATACATAAACATGTACATATATAGATGTAAAAATCTATATGTACATATATATGAATACAAGTATGTATATAATTGCGAGGGACCGAGACGTTTTGGGATGTGGGCTGACTGGAGTTAGTGGTGAAGATGGAAAAAAAACACGGTGCAGGAAATATCTTTCTTAGAAAATATATGATTATTTATTTTGCTGGGGGAATCTCTCCAACGGCCCCAAACATATATACAAAACAAACAAACATAAATAAATAAGTACTCAAACAGTACTCAAAACTAGTCAAGCAGTCAAGCAGTAGTCAAACATTATTCTAAAAAGTACATTTCAATTCAACTCAAGTATATTAACAGTTAACACTCTAAAGGTGGATTAAAATATACTCTAAGTTGAAACAAAGTACATTTTTTAAAGTACAAAAAGATGTACTTAAATATATTTAGCATGGAAGTCTACTGAGTATACTTAAATTAAGTACATCATTTTTTTTGCCTGGGAAACTGTAAGAGTGGGCCCGTACCTCTGTCTGGCTTGCCAGGACGTGGGTGAGCCTGACAAGCTTTTTGTTGTTGAATAAATATACTTATATGCAACTCTGGAGTCCTGAGGTAACTTGAGTGAATTTTCAGATAACATAATTGGGGGCTTTATCCGGGATTCCAACCCGATCGACTTTTCACGCTGGGCTAATCATCAGGACCTAAACTGTGCACAGGGGAGTAGGGGACTCTGCCTTGAATTGGAAGGAGGCCAGGGCCTGCCAGGGGGGGGGGTGGTGGTCTCCGAGCTGTGTGTGAGTATATTGTTTGTTTGTTTGTTTGTCCTTGTGTGCACTAGCACTAGGTAGCGCTAAGGATATACAAGAGAGGTATATTCTGATCTATTTCGACCTCACTCCTGGTTGGTTGAGACAAACTTTTCTAGTGATATATGTGGCACCTCTGGAACCTGTGAGGCTAAAACCAAGGTTGGATCAGTAGATTGCATCCTAATTAAGAGCCTCAAAAGAAAACATTGGCACTCGCCCAAGTGGGTGGGACCATATCAAGTGCTACTGTCAACGCCTACTGCATGTCAAGATAGCTGAGAGAGCCACCTGGATACATCTAACACACTGCAAATGAGTAAGTCTGTCCAGGGCTGAGGCAGAGGAATAAAGATCATCTTTCTTTGCTGTTTCACAAAGTGGGCCAACCGTAACAGAAGCCCAGCATACAAAGGGGATTTATTGGTTTTTTTTCTTGATACAGGTGTATTTGTGCCAAGTGTGAAGAAATGTCTACAGAGCCTGAGAATGTATGCTGCAGGGAGATACCACAGGTAGTACAGATTGTACAGTTTTTTATAATCCAACCCTGTTACAATGTTGCACATTTTGCACTTTTAAGTATCTATAGTTATTTTCTAATTATATTATAATTATATTTATTATGAAGGTAATTTTAAGACAGCAGTTCATTTATATGTTCTTTATGTTTCACTTGTTGTATAATGGTTGTCTGTACATTGTTTGACTTTGTGGAATTTTCAATAAAACCTGTGACACTCACGGAAGGTTCTTTCACTGGCCATGTTGTGCATTCCCTTCTCTTCTACTTTAGGAAGTTCACTCTGAATAGCGGCTCACCAGCTGAAGTTGTTGCTTCAGGACACTGTTCAGTTGTGCTTGCCTAAACACAAACAGCAGCAGTATGTTATGGATGTTTTTTTCCTGAATGTCACAAAAAGCATAACACTTCATATTGTAAATAAAAACAAAACAAATAAAAAATCATCTGACTGACCATTATCCTTGCGCTGCCATGCATACAACATCAGCTAAAAGCTAATAAATCTCTCATAAGCGTTTGAAGAAATGTAGTGTCCCATTAGACCTACTATCATTTTCCACAACACAGAAGTACAGGTACAATAACATTGGCATACTATGCATGCCCTACTTGCATTTTTCTCAAAAATATATTTAACTTGTGCTGTAATATGTGCAAAACGCTAAAATGCCCCACAGTGGCAAACTGTTTTTGTAACTGCAGATGAGTCTCTAAGTTCTTGAGCATTTAACATGCCATGAAGGCACACAGGTTTTGGGGAAAAATATTTATTTAATGTCAACAGTTTTTTTTTCTTTCAATCATTTTACTTCAATGAAAAGGTAAGATTTTTGTGAATATTTTGAGTGAAAGACCAAGAGGATAAACAGCAAAGACATATTTTTTTATAGCCTGTTTTGCTCATATTCACTAGGGGTGCCAATAATTGTGGAGGGCACTGTATGTGTTTTTCAGATGTGGGTAAAGCTGCTGTGTGTGTTGCTGTACCAAATAATGCCTTGCATCAGTGTTTTAAGAATGTTTTAGCACTTTGACCGTCTGTTTACGTTACCGTGAGTCAAAGGACTATCCATGTTTCTGATCGCTTTCTCGTTGACCTGTCTACTTTCCCAATACAATAGCCGAAGTAACTAATTCGACAGTAAAATCCAACACATTGTTATAAAAAAAAAAATACTTACATTTCCCTCGTCAGCAGTACTGCGATGGATAAATGGCACTGATCCGTCTTCCGTTTGCAAATGTAGTATCTATCCCGTGGGTGGGTCGAGTGGGGTCGGAGCGGGCCAAGGCTATGTAGAGAGACTCCCTGTGAAAGCGCCCGTTCTGACTAAAACCAGGCCGGAAGATCAAAAGTGCTCGCTCAAGCGTATCGTTTCTGACATAGAGGAACCCTAACAAACCGCCCGGGTTGGTTTTTTTCAACATTTTTGGGTTGGTAGACATGCCAGATACCCAAATTAACACGTAGAAGCACTAAAAAAGTGAATATTTCATACAATGTTTAATAGAATGTGCTGCCTGTGTTTGGATACACACATGCAACTGAGACGAAGCATAGTACCGATGTTATGTCTGCCAGTCAACATAACATCTTTCCATCTCTTCTGGAAACATTTACATTTACATTTAGTCATTTAGCAGACGCTTTTGTCCAAAGCGACGTACAAGGCAGAGAACAGTCAAGCTAAGAGCAATAGAAACCTGGTTTAACAATAAATACTACTTTACATAAGAAAATAGAAAAACGACATAGAAAGAAAAATAAGTGCAGGAATGTAACTGCTGAAGTGCAAGTTAAGCGCTAGTCAAGGTGCCAGTTTAGGAAGGGAGGTGCTCTCTGAAGAGTTGGGTCTTCAAAAGCTTCTTGAAGGTAGAGAGGGACGCCCCTGCTCTGGTACTACTAGGCAGTTCGTTCCATCAACGTGGAACTACAAATGAGAATAGTCTGTGCCAAACGATGCTCACTAGACGTTCTGGGTGTAACATTTGCCCTTACAAGCGCATTTAGGTAGGTGGGAGCAGAACCAGCAAGCACTCTGTAGGCAAGCATAAGTGACTTGAACTTAATGCGAGCAGCTACCGGCAGCCAGTGGAGCTCAATGAGTAGAGGGGTGACGTGTGCCCTCTTCGGTTGGTTGAACACCAGACGAGACGACCAGAATAAATCTATGCTTTCGTCCAAGGCATTTGCAGTCATGTTTATTGTAGGCAATACTGTTTTGAGCTGTCCTTATATTTGCGAGATACTGCATTTTTGTTTGTTGGATGACAGATTAGAATCACACAGGGTTATGATTACAACTGTATACTATATCACTTGGTTGAACTGGCAAAGAGGAGCTGTGTGTGTGTGTCCACTGACTCACTACTTGTCACTAAGTCACAACCCTGACGTGATTGAATAAACTAAAACATTGCTGGTTGTATTACAGTAAGAGTAATTTAGATAATAATTATGACAAAATGCCCTGTTATGTATTTGTAGATTTGATTTTCACTCCAGCATCTTTAAGCACCAACATTGTTATGTATTCAAGTGACTTCCAGACATGGCTGGTTGTAAGGTGGAAGGACAACCTACAAAATTAACACCACACACAAATCTTGATTCAGTTATATATTTTTTGTTCTCCCTTCATTTCATTATTTATTTGTTTATTTTTGTCAGAGAGAGTTTAGGGGTTAGGCAGGGCTTCCTAAAGGGGAGGAAATAACACGGAGGACTACTTTTTGTACTGATAGGTAGTTCATTAGATATGCCACTAGGTGGCAGCATGACATATGTATCAGTGACCAGCCAGGGGTAGATATGAAGAAGTTCGCAATGTAACTGCATGACAATGACTTTGTAATTAAAAGGTACTTAAAGGAACTAGTTTGTTTCTTGGAATTAAGAAACATTACACTTCTGTGGAAATATCTAATGTATTAACTTCAATGGCAGGGCCATGTGACACGTATCACACTTTGCTGATAAAACTAAAGATTGTGTCTCAATGAAAGGGGGGTGGAATATGTTCAGGACACTCAAAACATTAAATAAAATGTGTGAAGTAGTTGAGATTCGCGTCCCTGAGTGCTCCACAATACTGTAAACATAGGCCTAAACACAGGCGAAAAGGCATTAACTTCAATGGCAGGGCCATGTGACACGTTTCACACTTTGCTGATGAAACTGAGTGAGACGCACGTCTCAAAGGGGCCGGAATGGTTGATGGATTGGTTGGTCATTGCGTGCGACAAAACCTTTTATGCCCGTGCGTAGTGCGCATGTGAGTCACTGCAGTTTCCACGGTTGGAAAGTAAAATACACCCAAATAGAGCACAGTGGAATGTACGTGTCACTTAACTACATCACCTGTATTCATGTTTGGATTCACCGCTGGAAGCAGCATTAAGAGGAGGTAATGGGCCAAATAGAGCACAGTCAAGAAGCCTACGCCAGTGATTCCCAAACGTTTTACAGTCCCGTACCCCTTCAGACATTCAATCTCCAACTACGTACCCCGACGTTTTTTTCTTCACATGATCAAATAAAGACTTGACATTGAACAACAAGATACATATGAATATACATAAGAAAATAAGAAATTATTTAAATAATTTAATCGGTTTATTTAATAGTTTCTATAGTTTATGTAGGATAACCATATCATTGTGTTATAGATTGTGTTATATATTGCTACTGCCTTTAAATTCTCTGCCTGCCTGCTTGCCTGCCTGTCTGTCTGCCTGTATCTCTCTCTCTTCATTAAACATGACAAACGTCAGTAAACAGCTGGACAAGGCTTTGAAATCATGGATTTCGTTTTGTGTTTGTTTATTTTTTTAGGAAACGTCGGACCAGTTGCGACATAATGTTTTCAGCGGCGCTAATGTTGTGGTTAATTTATCACCAAACAACGTCGGGGGATTGCACAAACACCGTCATTACCTGTTTGTCTGATGCTGCGGGTCAGAGAAGAAGTAGGGTGCAGCCGTTTGGCCTGGCGCTCAGCACTGCATGAGCACTAAGTGGAGGAGGAGGAGGGAGGGGCGCGTGGGGCTTGTGAGCGCCGGGTAGCATGTCGGGGCGAAATTCTCAGAAGAACTCAAATAAATGCCCCGTCATATATCAAAACACATTTGGGGGGCATTGATGACAGAGAGAGTCATTTTCATTCTTAAATATTGATGAATGAAGAACAAATTTGGCTCCAGCAGAAGGGGCACTTTTCTCATCCAGGGCAAACGGGCAGGTGCCTGAGCACCACTAGGAGTCTATCTGTGCACGTGCCTGCCTAGGACGGTCATCTGCCGAGGAACGTATTGTCGCAGTTGTTACAGGCCCTCCTCCCCACCAGTGCAATCGCTGTCTATAGTTATGCGCCTGCTTGATGACATTTTCTCCAACTGGACCTCTTTGAATTTTAATTAAATACCCCTGGGCCCTGGCCTATGTGTTCATAAAATTGCAACCTACCTTCGGTAAAGAGCGTGCTGACGGAAGAATCACACACTACTGCTCTGAAGTCGTCGAGGAATGTTGAGATCAGTGCAAACCTTTAAAGAAAACGAATGAAATTAAAACTGCGCTGGTTTTAAAACGCATTGATACAGTCAACGCACAAATGTCCATGCTAAAAAATATGCTTCTGACATACAAAAGGATGATACACAATCACAAAAGACGTTAATATATTAGGAAGCCATATAGCCATATAAACTTACGTCTTTGATACAGCAACAAAAGACGCGGAGACGGAACAAAGAACTCACTCAGTGCGAAACCTCTACCTAGAGGAGAAAACTGTGACGGGTATATACTTCTTGGAAAGGGTGACTTATTTACTGCAAAAGGCTTTGTGGTTTACATCAGACGTGCAACCCCTCGCCTTCATCCGTTTCAAACATAACAACATGTCTTGCAAAGATCCGGTTGCCCTCTGGTATATATTCCCTCATAATGGCAAACCTATCTTCATCATGGTAATCATAATTTTTTGGGGAAAATATTCAGTATAACTATAACAACATGACATGCTTATCCTACATAAACTATAGAAGTTATTAAAAACGATTCAATTCAATTAATAATTTCGTATTTCTTTGGTATTTTTGTCATATACAGATATGCAATGAGCACGCGCACACGCGCACACGCACACAGACGAATATGAAACCTCCACCCCCGCTTAGGTTATTTCATAAGCACGTGGTCTAGGCCTCAAAATACCACATGAAGAGCACCTACTGGAAGAGGCCTGCTTCTTACTTTTTGCTTTTGGCACAAAGGCAGGTACACTACTCCGTCATGGTATGCATTCTTTTTGGGGGAAAATAGTCAATAGCAATCTATAACAAATGATATGCTTATCCTACAATAACTATAGAAACTATTAAAAAACTATTCAATGAAATTAATCTTTTTTTTTTGTCGCGGAAAAAACCAGCCACTCTCTCTCAATTCCACAATCAATAGTCAAGAGGCCACATGTGTTGATCTGAGGTTTATTATAGTCATTAAGCCACAAAAAGGAGATGGTCCATGGATTAGCTCGATCTCAATGTATGAATGTCTGGTCAGACTTTTTAAAGGAACCTAGTCCCTCCCACTCTCTTGTGTTTGGCTGTACCCCAAGGCCAATCAGAACTAACTAAGTTATAGCCTACATACATTTTGGTAGGCTGACTAGGCTACAAGTTGGGTAAATTGTGGTCGCTATCAGGTGGATAGGCAGCCTATACATTATTATGGTAAGATAGCTAATATAAAAGCCAACGTAACACATTTTGACCGTAAAATCCAACACATTGTTGGTAAAATATATATCTGCTTATGGTGTGTGTGTGGGTGTGTGTGTGTGTGCCTCATAGCTAGCGTCCATAACTACTAAATACTGTAGGTGTGAGGGACCGGGCGGTCACCCCACGTTGTTTTGGGGTGGTTGCGACTGGACTGGGTGGTGTTGTGGGGAAGAAGGAAGCAGGCGATGGTGGAGTTCATATAAAAATATATTTTGTTTTTATTAACCGGGGGATTCTCTACATAAACCCCAAACCATTGCACACAAAATAAACAAACATAAATCACAGAGACAAAACGCACTCACAGTGCTACATTTAACTAGGCACAATTCACTTAGCAGAATCAGACTATGCACAATTAACAACGCAGACTTAACTAGGCACAATTCACTACGCAGACTTAAATGAGACACAATTCACTACGCAGACTCAAACTAGGCACAATTCACTACGTTATGTTATATGTTAACTATAGTCACAGATTCTCACTGAGCACAATTATTACTGATCACAGTTCAGCAGAGCACACATAACAAGGCACAAGGTGTCATCACAGCTAGACACAGCTTCCCCTCCACCTCACAACAGGTAAGGGTTGCTCACAAATGCCTTCTCAATGCTTTCTGTTCAAAAGCTCTCTGCAAAGTTCTCTCATGGCCATCTCCAGAAAAGTCTCCCTCCATGAACATGAGGCGCCCTTTAAATAGGGGCAGCCAGCTCAGCCAGCCACTATGGTGGGGGAGCCCGGATCGAACCATTGTGGTGGGGGAGTCCACCCCACACCAGAGCCAAACTCCTCCTGAGACAGTGAGAAGGGGAAGAAAATTTCACCTTCTCACACTTCCTTCCCCTTCTGGAGTCTCGCAACACGGTGGCAAGACAAGTCGGCCACCACGCTTCTGGCACCAGCTCCTGCTGCCGCTCCAGCTCCTGCTGCAGCTCCAGCTGAGCTGCCGGTTGTCCAACTCCTGCCGGGCGGGTCGTGCGGTCCTTCCTTCTTCCCCCCAGTGTCTCCGTCAGTGTCACCATCCCACCACTGCCACCAAATGTGAGGGACCGGGCGGTCACCCCACGTTGTTTTGGGCGGTTGCGATTGGACTGGGTGGTGTTGTTGGGAAGAAATTCTTAATTTTGTTTTTATTTTTTTATTATAACAATATAAGTGAAAGACAAACTTACATTTCTCAATTGACCTATCGCTAAGCCCCGCCCCCCTTAGTTACTGTTGCTAACTCGGACAAACTATAGGAGCTGACTAGAGTTCACAATGGCAGCTATCAGTGTCAAAATGATATCCCAAGAGGCTCTAGGCAGAAAGACTGATTTCGTCTAGAAGCCCTGACATTCCAGGTGAAGGTGGGAAACTGGGTGTTCATCAAAGTCATCAAAAGAAAGAGCTGGTCTGACGACAGGTGGGAGGGGCCATACCAAGTATTACTTGCCACCCCAACGGCCGTCAAGATCGCTGAACGCTCCACCTGGATTCACCTGTCACCCTGCAACATTCAGAACATTCAGAACATTCAGAACATTCAGAACATTACCAGGATCCACCACTAGCGTTGAGTAGCGTTTTGTGGCGCCAGCAGGGGGCTAAGTGTATAAATCTTGGTCGTTTGAACGTCACCTAACTTCCAGGGAGGGCCCTGAGGGTTAGAGATGCTGCTCAACATAGTAGAGGTGTATCTGTGTTTTTTGTTTTTCTTGTTTATTTGTGTTTATTGTTTTTCTGTATACATCATATCACTCCGTTATAACAATGTCTAAGCTGCTGCTATTAGTGGTTACTTCAGGAGTAATAATGGGTCTCTGGTCCTCCACAAGTGTAAATGTGAGAATCCATAAGAGGTGGATTTCATATGGGGAACATGAGGTCCTGGGGAATGTTACTCACCTGTATTCTACTAATTCATGATATAGATATGCATCTTTGCAAGCGAGCAGACTTGATAGGACTAATTGCTATGTATGTACCTTAATGCCAACATCCTACTTTCACCCTAGACTTAAATCAAGGCTACTCTCATTCCAAGCAACGATCTGTGTTGGAGAGAAGTGTGCCCCAGACAACTGGGGCTACAGTAAGCCATTTTATGATACAGACGGTACCCGGGTGCAGGATCCGTGTAACAATACCCACCCACTAGCAGAACTAAAAAACATGCCACAACCTAGCTGTCACCTTAAGTGGCAGTTCATTCCATATTCCTAATGTATTTTTTCTATTAGTGGAACAACTAGATTAGGCTCTCTGAGACGGAAACAGTGTAGCGAAACTGTCATCCCTGCTACTATAGTGACCTCAAACATCGCTCCCTCAGTCAACGATGTACCCTGTCCATGGGGACACCCTTCCTTATGTTGGGAATGGAATCCAGGGTATTGCCCCCTCTGGCAGGGGTACTCCGACGTTGAGAGAGGTATTGTGGGTGTGTGGTAGTAAATTGTACAGTCACCTCCCTCCACACTGGGGTGGCGTAAGCGCCCCCGCCCAGGTCATGGACCATTTTTGTGTTGTCAGTGCTATCTCGCAGCAGAGTAATCTCGTAAGAAGAGATTTGCTGTTGAGAAGCATGACAGCGTATGGGGGACTGACTGCCTGATGACTAAAAAGATTTGGACCACCAGCTCCAAGGTTATTTTGTTTCTGTTTCAGGCCCTAGGAGTAGGAAAAGTCATGTTAAGAATGGCAACCCTTAATTATAAGTTAGAATTGTTTGTTAATGCCACCTTAGTCAGCATGGACGGCCTTAATGATGAGGTCTCGCAGATTCGGCTGATGGTGCTGAAAAATAGATTAGTGTTAGACTCACTGCTGCTAGTGGGGGAGTTTTGTGACTGATATCTGTTATATTTGGATATTGGATTATATTCATAGTGTCTCTGTGACTGAAGCCTTACAGCAAATGAAGGTTGTTATGTGATGCTTTATTACAAGACAAAGTGGTTAATGTTCCGTGGTGAAATCTGGTTGCTTGGTTTACATCTGGTACATGGTGGTAAATGATGTTGAAAAGTCTGCTCTCTATTGTAGCAATTTGTATACTTTTTGTATTTTTATGATGTGTATTTCTACATGTGTCAAAGTTATCATGTCTAGTCTTGTACGAACATCTGTATAGGGTGTACTGCTGTCTCACTGTCTACTGCTGTCTTGAACCATCAAGATGAACCATCATACTAGTGTTATTTTCATGATAAACAGGAGGGAAATGTTAAAGAAAGTATTAGTATATTTTATCATGAATGTCTTTTTGTTTTAAGGTTTGTTCCAAAATGCTGTGTGCCCTGCGTTCTCCATGTAGATTGGACTTTGGAAGACAATTAGAAGAGTCAAGAATGTTAACCCAGAAACCTCACGTATATGTTTACATAAGATAAGAAGGAGAGAGCGGGTTGTGAAATGACTTGTTGCTAAGCAGAAGTAGAAATTCAGCTGAGCTGAAGGTATCCTAAGTGCATCCCAGCGTCTTGACTGTCATACTGTGTAAACATTGTTTGAATAAAAGGACTTGTTTTCAGCATGGCACGTCAGACAGACTTAAGGTGTCTGTCTCCGTCGGGGCCCGTTCGAAAACCGTCCAGTTCACTTACATGCTGGGTTAGTGTTTTTAATCTGCTAACTAACTGTTGAGGGTCTTATCCCTGACAATTACAATGTAACAACAACAAGGGTATCAAAAATAAAGTGTGTTTCTGAAAACATTTACTTTTTACGGGTAAGATACAATTAGGCCAAGATCCTTCCAGAGAAGGGAACAGACCTCTTTACATTGTCAATGGCCTCATATTGTGTAGAGACAACCAAGGGTGACAGGAGATGCATCAAGGAGATAGCTGTGTCCATCGAGTCCATCACCCAGACAGCCTTTTTGTTAATGGGTATCACACAGAGGTACATGATGTCCATAGCAACTCTCCTCTTTCCACTACTCTGTAAAATTGCACCCAGGTTAGTGTCACATCTGTGGATGTGACCAAACGTTTTTTTTTCCATTGAGGCTCCTGAAGATGGTGAGTCCTGGAGAAACATAAGACGTGAATAGCGCTATTTAGATCCCGTTTCACCGATATACGAACCCAGCCCCCAGGTTCTATCCGCAGGCAATCATTAACCTCGCGGTTCAGTAGCGACCTCAGCTCCGTAATGCAGTGTAATGAGGCAGAGAGAACACAAAGCTCACAGCGAGGAGAAAAAAGGCCAACAACCCAGCTCCACACTTAGGGGGAGTAAATAATGCCACAATAAACCAGGGTGAAAAGCAGGTGAAAAGGAAACGAGAACGCTGTTTGTGACGAGGGCAGAGACATGTAAAATATACATTACAACTCAACTCAAATGCAATCCAACAGTGTGTACTACATATGGCTTCCATATTATACTCTACTATACAGTGTGAGAGTCTATTCCGTTTAAAGCCATCATAAAGTATACGGAATTCATGTGACAGGTCCCCATAGCAGTCTTTCATGCGCAGTAAAATGTACATCACGTGAGAAGTAATTGCAGTGCTTTAATGGAGCGCCTGGCAACTGCTCTTATGAATATACATGCGGTATATATATATATATATATATATATATATATATATATATATGAGTGGTCTACTTATTGCTCCATAATGATGGTGGAATGATTCGGTTCTCCTTGGCCTTTTTGTGCCTATCTGGAGTTAATGGGCAACATTACCTTCGGCTGACCAGCTCAGATGAAGCTTCAGCACTGAGATAATTATTTAAAAATACAAATTGAGTACAAATCATTATGTTTTTGGAATGAGCAACCTATCCGGTAAGGCACACAAAAAAGCACCAATCCCCTTTGGAACACATTCAGGGGAGTGGAGAGGGCACACAATATTGTTTGCCTAGTGGGAACAGGGCGAGCCAGGACTGCTACTAAATATGATGTTCACACACACACACACACACACACACACCCGCGCGCACACACGCACACACGCACACACACGCACACACACACACACACACACACACACACACACACACACACACACACACACACACACACACACACACACACACACACACACTGCCTTGAGCCTGTCAAAGCTTTTCAGGGCTTTTCAAGGGTTTTCAAGTCTTGCCTGTCTACATCCCCCCCTCTTCTACTCTCCCAATTGTCCCTCTCTGAGCAGCTCTCTCTCTCTCTCTCTCTCTCTGGCCAAAGCCTCAGACAGCACTGGTGCCCCGGAGGGGGGGGGAACTACTGCTTGCTCTCCTAGCTTTGATGCACCTGATCAACAAGTCTGTTTCAGCTGTTGTCCAAACAGAATTAGCTCTAAATGGAGGACACTGAAGTGAACTCACATCAAAGGCGCCATGGTGACCTGTGAGTACGTGTGTCTTTTTCGGCGAATCATCAAGAGTTCAAGGAACACACATGACGTTTGCTCTCAGCAGACCTGAAAGCCTCTAAAGAGGGAATCTGTAATAGCATCCTCTACTCTTGCCATGGTTACCACCATGTTTATGGTTCCCCTTGCACTTTTACTGTGGAACAACTAGTACTGCAGCTGACTATTATAAGATATGGCCAGACCATTGCCATTTTGGACAAACACAAGAGTCCACAAACGAGCATTACTCATGGGAGAACAGATGTGAGTGGTTTTGCAAGGTTTTGGCCGACAGACAGACATATATAAACGTACACAAAGTACATAGATAACAACAACCTTAGAATGCACAGATGAAAGCAACATTTATGAAGGACAATAACCAAAAGAAAGCAAATAGGATCCATTCACTTATTATTTTCACACGAGTGCTTGCTGTATTTCCTATGTTTGCAAAAACGTCTGTGTGTGTTACGTCAGTGCTATTCAGACAGGGTTGCTATTCTGAGTCAAGCACATGGTCTGTCCTTAGACAGAGATCGCCTCCAGGCATCTCCTGTCCTCGCTAGAACCGTCATGCGATTCTGTTCAATCCGTCTGCAGAGAACCAGCTGTTATAATCCAGACAGCAGAAAGAAGACAACCTCAGAATGGGCCTTTAATCTGGCGTAAATCATCACACTGTCTTATTACGGTTAGAAAGTTTCAACTTCAACTTAGATCACATCACAAAACTTAAGGTTTCACCGAAGAGAGCAGATGACACCCTATGTGTATGTATATGTGATTTATGTATGTATGTTGGTGAGGTGTATAAGTGTATATGTGCTTCTGGATGACCTAAATTTCCCTCGGGATTAATAAAGTATCCATCTATCTATCTATCTATCTATCTATCTACAAAGATGGAGCTGATTATTGAGCTGGCTAAACTCCAATAATAGCCATTGTCAAACAGGATCAGGTCCAGAGACCTGGCATGCTAAAGACAATATTTGGATTTCTGTGTCTTCTTTCATGTTTACAGTGTAATTTAGTTCAAGTAGAGACAGCACTTGTAAGCCCCAGGGATTCTCCCTCTTACTTCATAGCCCTTTATATTGGCTAGGTTTCCCCCTCTTTGACATGATGAAGATGGAAACAGAATAGGGGTAGGGGTAACTGCAGTGAGAGGGATATATAGTATGTGTGTGCATATTCTGTATGGAAGACTTTGTAGATACATGCAGATATTCTGTATATGCTATATGGAGGACTTTGTGTATATTATATGGAAGGCTTAGTAGAAAAACTGCTTTGTATTTTAAAACTATGCTAGTCAGGAGCAGCTTTGAAGCACCTTGTATAGTGTGGAATGGATGAGACATTAACTCTGAAATTTGCCAGCAAAGTAAACAGGCGCAATCAGCACTGGACACACGCGAGTGTGTAGAGGATGACTCCGTGACATTCTGCGGTGAGGAGAGAACTTTAAAACGGCACTTACGCACCGTGAAACAGAAGATACTGTACAGTTGTTTTTTTAAATGATGGTGTTCAGTCCCTTAGACCACGATGTTTGTCATGCAGAGTAACGTAAACACAGATTACATTGGCTGCTGTACTGGCAAGAAATCAATTTACAGAGACAAGCTGGCAAACATCACAGACTCGTTTATTTGAAGCAATCTGTGACCATGACACCATAAAAAAACAGAGATAATTAATAAAACGTGCTAACATTTAAAAATAAATGCTGTGAGCGAGGAATGTGTTAATTGGCAGTGAGAACGTGTGTTGGCTAATTAAAAAGGTCTTTGCCCTGTGTGCATCACTGGAGTGAGAGTAATCTTGAGAAGGACATCACAAACAGATACATTTAACCAGTAGGAGAGGCAATCAATAACCAAAGACAAAACTAGAGACGTGTAACAGGAATATGAGAATCTGAAAATGTACACGAAATGATGAAATGTATGGGTTGGTGAGCGTTGCTATGCAGGCATCACTATGTTCATGTGCTTTTCCTACTTATGATTGAGCCATTTTAAGAGCAAAATGGCTCTACGTGAGCACATGTGAACAGCAATCCCGGGAAAAAGCCCCTGATTGCAAACCCCATACCCCACCACATAAAGCTATACTTACCAAATGCACTAAGCAGGTAGTTTCTCATAGCGCGTGTTATAATCACAAGACCATTTGCCTCTCACACTTACCACTTCTTCACCTTTTCTTTGTCCTCTCCATTTGGCACAGTCTATTCACACCTGCTTGTGTATTAGCACACACATCAAAGCACTCAACATAAAAGCCTTCTGCTGGTCAGCAGTATATACAGTACACACTCTTCAAAGCCCCTCTAAACGTAGTAGGAACCTCTATAGCTTTGCTACATTAATTGATCATGTTCGTGCTTTTCCAGTGTGGCTTAGCGTATCAGCCTCATGTGTTGCCGCAAGAGTGTTTAATGCAGAGGGTCCCAGTGATCTTCTGCCAGGTGACTAATCAGCCAGCTGGCCTGACCTTCTCTGTAGAGCATTTGGAAGAGGACAGCTGTCTCGATAGCTGTCATAGCGGTAATGAAGAAACTTGTGGTCGCATGTGCAATATGTGGCAGCTAAAACTTCGGTCACACTGTTGAAAACCTCTTTACCTCAATGTATGGTTAAGCTTAGGCCAGGTTAGGGGTTGTGTTTGGTGATGCTCATTGAAGACTTTCAACAATCCACCAGTAAAGTCATTGTAGACAGACTATCCAAATAAAGTGTTACCAAAACGTCTTTAATTTAGCCAAGATGGTAAACGTACACGCCCACCGTCCATCTTTGCCACCCAATCCCCAACCGTTTCATCGATTTTCTCTCCTCCTCTACCGCCCTCCCTTCCGCTTACCACATAAAGGGATGGTAAATACTTGATTTATGGGGCAGCAGTGGGTGATGTTCAGCTTGGCTAAGCCTGAGGAAATACAAAACAGTGGAGGCCTCACTCGTAGAGGCTAAGTGGAGCTCAGGACGCTGAGCCTGGTGTTAGGGTGACCTGCCACCAGCCTGGGCAGCTTTATGAAGGGAGAGAGATGAGGGGAGAGAAGAAGGGATGAGTGGGAGGGAGAGAGGGAGGGAGAGAGGGATGAGGGGAGAAGAGGGAGGGAAGAGGAGGGAGGGGAGGCCATTTTCCCTAGAAACAACGGGTGGGTCTTGCTGACCTGTGGCTCTTCATGGATAAAAAGAAAAAAGAAAAAGAAAAGAAAAACAAACTCCCAAATGGTCCTTGAACGAGGCATGCAGTACACAGAGGCTAGCAAATGTCTGCGAGTGGTCAGAAGGCCACGAGCCTCCATGTCAAAAGCAAGCAGAGGAGCTGGAGAGTTCCTGAAATCTATCTTTTTTCCTATTTCAGTTTTTCTTTGTTTTTGTTTCCAGGCCTTTTATCCAGGCCAACGCCAATCTCGCTCTCGCCTCCACCGCCCCGCCGTGAGCGTTCTGAAGCGTGCCGGATCATCGGATCGACAGCGCAGACGTTAGATGCGCTCAAAAGCTGACAGAACGGTCCCCGGCTTTAGCCTGGCACTGACACCAAAGGGGTGTGTATGCCATTGCAGGTGGTTTGGCACACGAGGCGCGGAGACTTTTCAGGGCGAGAAGGGGGGGGTAAGGAGAGAAAGGGAGGAAGAAGCTGAGAGGTGGGGAGGGAGAGAAAGGTTGGCATTGATCTGCCACAGTCATGGACTCAGGTCCTGCTGCGTGGAGACAAACAGTCCCATCAGGCTGCCCGTCTGTTCCTCGCGCCACCCCCCCCCCCACCTCGCCCGAGCCTGTCACGGCTGTCACGGCGATATGCCACCGCGTCTGCTTGCTCCCCCCTCTCCCCCTTCGTAAGAGAGGCCCATGTCTGACAAATGACTCGTCAGCCAAGGGAGTTAAGTGAATGTCTCGCGCTCAAATCAACACGAAGAGAAGACAGATGCCACCGGGGAGCTTCATCAGTGCATGTCCTATGAGTCTGTGATAGAGACGGATAGAGGAGGAGAAGAAAGAAGAACTTTTTGTCGTTTTACTTAATGTCTCTTTGCATCTTCTCCAGAGCAGAGACAGGGAACATTAGAGCATAATTATAGCCTCCCACAAGAAAGAAATCAAGGAAAATGATCAGTTTCAGTGTCAGTCAGTAGACCTGTAGTCTAAAATACACCTACAATACGTGCTTAACAAAGACAGACCACTCATCGCAGACTGAAGAACTATAATATATTAAGAAGTGCTTTAATCACTAAGTTCCCATGATTAAATGATTTGGATACAAACTCAGCGTCTCTGTGGGTTGGTTATTTTCAAGAACTGGTAATCAGAGGCCATTCAGAGTCTGTTTGCTGCCTTCTCAGCCCGGCTGTATTGAGTTACTGCATTGAATGAGTGTTCTAATGAGTAATCTAGGCCCCCTTTATGATGCACTGACACTAAAAAGCAATGAGAGAGAGAGAGAAAGATTCTTTTGTTTTCTCCAGGAATGTAAATTGTTAGGTGTAATGCTTCATGGGTTTATAAATTCAGGTATGCTAGAGAACGATAACTGAGATGCCATTGCTGTGAGTACGGTGCAGCAGCAGTTGCCGTGGCTTACATCTCCCCGAGCTCTCGTAGAGTTCATCATTTTTACCTCTACACACTTACACAACAGTAGAATACATATATATCACTGATTCTTGAGATAAGGGACAACACATGTCCTCCACGGAAATGCAAAGCTTGCTTAAAAATCCAGATATAAATTTAATGAAATAGACTTTAAAAGTTCAACATGAAAGACTCAACTACACCAATGTACTTAGTTTTGTCTATATTTATATATTTTCATAGCAATTTGACCAAGTGCAAGCATTGCCCTAGAAAGTACATGCAAATTAACATGTCCTCTGCAAGAGGTTCACAGGTTCTAATTGCAAAAAAAGTCATTACAAATGTAATAAATACATAAATATCATTATGAAATGAATTGCATGGCTTTTATAAAAATGTAACCGAATACATAAAGCAAAATACCCATCAAATTATACATAAAAAATTGCTGCTCAAAGTAGTGTCCTCAGTTCATGTCAACTCCGTCAGAATTTTTAAAAATAAAAAAAATCAGGCATATTTTGGTCTGAACTATAACCCTGAGGACCCCTTTTACATGCTTCTTCTCTTAATGGATGCAGCAGTACAGCACATGGTCTCGTAAGTTTAACATTTTTATATATTTTTAGCAAACAAAGTTGATATAACTGGTCACAGGTTTTTTATGTCAACTTTGTCATCCAAGAATGATTATTTTAAATAAGAATTGTTATAAATTTAAATAAGAATTGTGAAATAAATGTAGGTGTTTTTGGTGAGTTTATGTAGGCAGCTAGCAACTGGGAAAAATCAAAATGGCTCCAGTGTACGGGATACGATTCAGACAATAAAAACGTTTAATTTCGTCAACTCCGTCAGGCGTCAACTCCGTCAGAATGGGCGTCTGACGGTGTTGACGTTCAAGCTGACGGAGTTGATAAATGCTCCAAAAACCTCATTATTTGATGCATAATAAACACAGAATGTGTTTATGATCTAATATTGGCATAATACTTATACAAAACTGACTAACTGGCAAAAAATAAATGATCAACACAAATGTTAATTATATTTATTGCTTTTATCTGTACTGTAGGCAGACATGGCTAGATGCAAACTGTCAGTGGAGGAGCAAAGAAAAAGAAATAGGGAGTATCAAAGAAAAAGAAGACAGAGAATAGACAGTGATCCAGACAGCAGAAGGGACAATATAGAGAAGGAGAGACAAAGGTTGGAAGAACAGGGTCCAAAATAAAAAAGTCAGAAAAATAGGAGAATTAGGACCAAGGGAACAGAGGCACTGCAGGAAGTATTGGAGGAAAGCTCCAGAAAAGGTCAAGAAGGTCCAGAGCAGTGCAGAATGCAAGGCAGGAACTAGACACCCCTCCAGATAGTCCACTAGAGCAGAGTATGGAGGAGCCAACTTCCAGTAGACGTGCTCTTGCAAACGAGAGGCAGAGAAGAAGAGCTAGGGAAGAAACATTCAAGGGAAATACAAGCTATGAAGGAAAAAATTGAGAAATTACGAAAAGAGCGAAACAGGCTAAGAAAAGCACAAATGGCGACAAAACAAAGCTCAAATGACTTCCAAATCAAGTGTCAAACAAAAAAGGAGTAAAACAACAGTAGACTCTCCAAGAACAGAAACAGAGAAGATGGTTCAGGAAGTCGACTTCAGAATCCTAACATCAAGAGAGCTCTTCTCTTTCCACAATGTTCTGTCCAAGAACTGAGAATGAACAATGAAACTCCTGTATCACGGAGACGAGCCGATGACAAATCATGCCATGGAAAATTGGCATTGTCTGGCAAGGTTCTAAGAAAGTATCGGCTTCTTCATAGCGTGCGCCAGTTTGGTGTCAGTTACAAGTCAATGAGTGAAAGACAGACAACAGAGAAAAAAGAAAACATATCTTCAGCGCATCAGCCAGGACTGTTCAAGAATTCTTTGTGTGGCTCATCTCGCATGACAACCGATAAAAACTGACACCATCACCAGAAAAAAGATAAAGCAACAAAGAATGATTCTGACTGACTCCATGCTGAACCTCCACATTGACTTCCTCCAGAAAAATCAAAATCTAAAGCTTAGCTATTCTTCCTTCTGTACTCTGCCGGCCTTTCTATGTTTACAGCACCAAAGGCATCTGACAGAAGTACATGTCTGTGTCATTATCATGCAAATGCAAACTTAATGCTTCAAGCACTTAAGTCATCAGGTGTTTGACGTTGTACAGTCAACCAAACTGGAGGACAGTTTTCAACTAGTTTGTTGCTCTCCAGCAAGTGAGGCCTGCCTTCTTCGCACCTGCTTACGCTGCAGAACCAAACAGACAGTTCTGGCTCCAGAGCTAGCTGTACTCAATGTTGAATGGATGCAGTGGGAGCGGGTCAAGACCAAAACAGCTAGTGGGAGCCATTTCAATATGAGACTTAATGAGCACTCAGGAAGCCTATCAGAGTTGCTTCATCTGTATCAGGAGAAACTTAAAAGTGAGACAACAACACATGTGTGCCTGGTTCGCAATCAAGCAAGTGCATACAGAGACACAGTTAAAACCTGCAGTGAGAACACAGTGAATTGTACATATTGATTCTCGGAATCCTGGAAGTGCAAAATGCATCTGAGGTTCAGGCCTGCCATTATGGCCAGAACCTGCCTCAGTTGACTCTTCATACTGGGATGTATTACACCAAGGGTGAAAAGGCAGCTTTTTGCTCAGTTTCTGAGTCCAGGAGACAAGATGCGGCAGCAATCTGGACTCACATGGATCCTGTCCTCAAAATATACGGACCAAATATCCGTCAGCAACTACTGTGCACTTTTGGTCAGATGGCCCAAGTAAGCAGTACAAGTAACAAGAAGAACTTTTTTCTCCTTTCTGGAAGTGCCACCCACCCTTGGCTTTCAACAGGACCACATGGAATTACTTCCCAACAGCCCATGGCAAGGGTGCCCCCGATGGCATTGGAGGAACAGTGAAGAGAACAGCAGACTCATTGATTCTGCAGGGAAACCATATTGTGAATGGAAATGTCTTCTTTGAAAAGGTTTCAAACTGTCTCACTGGTGTGCAGCTCTATCACATTAAGGAAGAAAGCATGGAGACATATGATGCATTTCTTATGCCAAAACCTCAGACAGGTTCCATCGACAAAGACAAATACACCAGGTCATCCCAAATCAAAATGGTATAGGTCACAGACAGTTATCCTGCTTTTGCAGTGAGCCACTGAATTGGTCTGTGCTTTGCCCCAGCTACCTCCTGTTTGCAAGGAATGCTTAGAATTGCAGCACACTGAAGCAAGGACCAGGAAGAAACGGCCATTGAACCATTGTTGATGGAGGAGATGGAAAATGAGGTAGGCGAAGAAGAAGATACAATGGAGAGGAGGTAGAGGAAGCAGAAGATGGAGATTTGATGGAGGATGAGGAGACATTCAGAAGTCCCGATGGAACTGTGGTTGATATAACTATCAACAACATTGACAAAAGGAGGACTGGCTAACCAGTGGCGGCGCCAGAGATTTTATTCTGCAGGTGCTATTGGGGGTGCTCGGCGTTTTTACCGAGGGTGCTATGAAATTAGGTTGATAGCATATGTGTCACATGCTCTTTACTACAACACCTCCCCACCATATCGTCATATCTGTTTACATGTTTGCTCTCTGAAGCGTCTTTGTGGTCCATGAAAAGCGCCATACAAATCGATCGTATTATATTATCATTAGGCTGCTTATACATTATATTAGTTAAACGGATTTTTCAACTCCGTTACACAACGGGACGCGCACATAGCCATGTTCCTCTGCGACGGTCACTGACAAAATGCATGCAGCAATGTTATAGATTCCACAATCCCAAATACTTCACTTACTGCAGTGGGGGATAAAGTTGGCGCCAGATGACCACCAGGTCACCACTACCATGTCTGACAAATTAAACTAAACAGTAAACATAAATAGTTCAATACATTCTAAGCTAAAGAGGGCAAATTAGAATAGCAGATAGAATGAACTAAAACAGTCAAAGAGTCAGAAATGCTTTCAAAAAGTATATATTATTTCAGGTCACAATCAATAAAAACATAGGAGCGTATACTATACCTGGCTAGCACAAGACCGTTCCACCTTAAATCTTAAAAGGTGTAAAGATGCAGGCCCCTTTTAAAAGTGAATGAAACAAAACAGTAGGCACTGAAAACCACAATAATCAGAGCTAGATCATTGTATCATTGTACTATAAAACTCTTAAAGAACAGGCAAAAATGCAAACAAAACTATGCTGGAAAAGCCATAAGCAAAACCAAAATCCGGGCAAGCCAGCAGACCAGGTGTAGCATGGCTAGCACCCTCAGTAGAGGTGTAGGGTTGATCTCTTTGACCACGACTTTCCTCTTCTTCTAAATCAGATTCAGATACCCTTGCATTTCTCCTTCTTCTTCAACGTCACAACGATTCTTCTACTCGTGGAATTTTGGGTATGAAAACCGATCCATTATTGTGAATTTGTTTGATACTACCGCTTGACTTTGACAGTGCACTAGCTCTCTTTCTCCTTCAATCGTCAGGAAACGTCAACGTTCACCGCATGCGACCGTGTCTGTGTCGTGCTACGTGAACAATCTGTTCATTTCAATCTGTTATTATTTTCTTTTGTGATTGAAATATTATTATCACACAATAAATTAAATTAAGAACGCAGAATTAAATTAATTAACAATAATAAATAAAACATTATTTTCTTGGGGGTGCTATGGGGGTGCTATGGCTAATCCAGGGGGAGCTATAGCACCCCCTAGCCCCCCCCTGGCGCCGCCCCTGTGGCTAACAGTGATTTATGATGACCACTGGTGGCTAGCAAAGTGCCTGCAAATAGATCGTGAGCACCAAGATCTGAAAGTGGAGTTTATGCACCCTTGTGGTCCTACAGCAAATTTTCATCCCAAACATGGGAGGAGGGATGTCTGTTTCTGTCCGCTGAAGGACATTCTTATGAAACTAACAGGGAGCGCATCTCCACTCCAGTCAAGCCGCACAAGAGAGCTTTATAGCATAACTCCTGATGTTATGGACTTCATTGAGCACAAACATGTTCACCGTTTACTGCCCAATGTCTAATCAAAAGGCCGCCCTGCTTTGTTCTTGTTTATCTTTATTGTTAGTTTAAACGTTGTTTGATCAACCGAACAGGATGGGTTTAGTTTAAAGTTAACCTTTTACTTTGTTTATAGTATAGAGCTGATGGTGTATTGAGTTAAATCTTGGTTAATCATTAAAGATCTTTACCTTTCACCATCCCCATTTTCTTGGCCTGTTTATGTTATGTGTGCCATTTCTCTAAATTGATGGTCTCGTAACCCGCACACAGAGGATTCTGGATCCTGCATAGTTCATTGACTTTGCTAATAAGTTTTAAGTTTGTCCTTAAACAGTTAAATGCACTTATAATCCAAGCATAGAGGGACTGAAAACACATGAATTTCTCATGTGTGCTTTACGGGCCTTGTTAACAGACCTTGCTGTAATTTTACATCAGTCCGTCAACACCGTCAGTTTTGTCCCACCCTAAGATGTGGGTTTTTGTCTTTTTTTTAAATGCCTTTTACTTCTGTTCATTTTATTGAGTTAATTCACTAAAACATTGCATGGACTACATGCAGTGGTGTCTTAACTGCATATAACCACGGATTAAATATGTTACATTTTAAAAATAAATAACAAAATTAAGTTTTTTTCCAATGGCGTTTTTCCCCAACTGTGTAAAATATTAAAAAAGGGAATACAATGTTTTTTTATCACTTAACTAGGAGTAGGCACACTATTATTAGATATTTAAATACTTAAAAGTGTCACTGAATCATTTAAATTAAAATAAAATGATTTCTAATGCATCAGACGGAGTTGACAAATGTCAACACACAAATTGGATAAATGATTTTATAAAAAACTTGTTCCTTTACATGGTTTGTTAGGTCAGACCTGTGTTTATAAGAAAATCAATTCCAAATGAATGTGCTGCCCATTTGAGTTTTTTAGGTTTCAAAAGTAGTTTTGTCCCTTATCTCAAGAATCAGTGATATATATGATATGGGCGTATATAAATGGATGGATATATATAAATATATACATATATATATCTTGAATTGTGGCTGTCGGAAACCTGCATGTTCTTGAATTGTGGCTTTGGGAAACCTGCATGTTCTTGAATTGTATCCAAAGATGGCCGAAGTGTTTACACATTCATTTCAACAGGATAAAAAGGGATGAAAAAGGAGATGAAAACAAAAGAACGACTGGGGGCATTTTTGCAAGAGCACTGCATGGGATCAGGACGGACGCGTCGGAGTCTGAGTGGTGTCAATATCTCAAAAGCACTAGGAGCACAAGCGGCACCAGCCTGAAGAAAGAGAGAGAGAGAGTCGAAGGGAAAGAGAGAGGGAGTGAGAGGGGGAGGGGGGGGGTATGGGAGAGGAGGGAGAGACGGAGGGAGAAGTGAGGTGGAAAATGAGAAAGAGAGGGACAGGGAACGAAGAAAGTGAAGTGGAGGGGAAGAGGAAGAGAGAGAAACAGATACAAAGGAAAGGAGGGAGAAAGTGAGGAAGTGAGAGAAAAAAAGAAGGTAGACTGAGAGAAAGAGAGTGAATGAAGAGAAGCACAGAAAGAGAGAGGGGGAAAAGTCAGTGAGAATGCGAAAGAGACAAACAGAGAGAAAGAGAGACTGATTAGAGAGAAAGAGAGAGAGAGGTAAAAATAAAAGAGCGAGAAGCAGACTATTAAGGGTATAGGGACTGAGGCACAGTATGACCTCAGCAGCCAGAGGAGGGAAAACCAAAATAAACTAGAAGGACAGCGCAGAGCTCTGTCGATGTTCTCAGAAGTGACATCTCATTTGGAGATCCGACCCTGTCATTTGTGGCTCCACTCCAAAAGTGAAGGGGGTCTTCCTTGGCCCATGCTCCGGCTCTCCACCAAGTTTCATGAAGATCAGCCTGGTAGTTCTTGCATAATCCTGCTGACAAACAAACAAACCGAACCAAAACATTAGCCTCCATGGAGGAGGTAATAAAGGCCTCGAATCAAAGCCTAGCCACTCACCGCTAACTGCTCGCTCTACAGCTCCCATTTTCCCAGCTGGCCATCCGTCTGGCCTCCACGGTAGTCTAATCGACAGACACACCTGTTTATCTCCAAATTAATTCCTCTCAGAACTCCTTCATCACGCAGCAATACCGTCCCTCAGCGAAGGCTCCACTTACACCTCAGGAAACACACATTGACTGATCAGAGTTATATACCGGCAGGACCACTGTGAAAGTACCCAGCCCCATCCACTGAATGAGAAAAAATCTCACCAGCTCAGTTTAGTGTCTTTGGCCTCCTGAAAGACTTTCTGACAGACGGGCTGCTGTGTGTTTTGCAGTGAGTTTGCGGGAAGCCAGAAGTACAGGGACACACATTTGGGAACAAGCTGACTTTCAGTACACATGATATCTAAGCTCTCACAGAAAAAAAAAGAAAGAAGATTAAAACAGTCTACAGTGGTTCAGGTCAGGGATGGAATAGATGACATGAATCAGTCTCAGTAGGATTGACATTGTTCAAATAAACCATGGAAGCAGCATGTGCTGTTCCTGCGCTTGTGAACATTGTGACATCACTCTCCTCAAGTCCATATTACATTCAAAGCTCTACAGTTGTTTGGGGTCACGGCCCTAGACACACACACACACACACACACACACACACACACACACACACACACACACACACACACTGTGGCCCCTAACTTACTTCATAGGGCACAGAGAAACGGTTCAGTGCGTCATCAGACATCTCTGAGGCATCAGCTCAGTCTCGAAAGAATTAAGATTTTATTGTTTAGTTTGTTGTTTGTTCGAAGTGCTTAAAATAAAACTCATGCTAATATATTTGGCCTTGAGTTGGAGGGATTTTTGACCAGAGCTGTGCTAAAATTGAGTGTTGTGGGCTAAGCCAGATAATCTTCTCTTTGAATCGTACGCCATCATATTCTCATGGGTTTCACTTTACCTGCCTGACACTATTAAGGCAAGCAGTTCGGATCTTTTCCAACTTTCTAGTTAATTCCCCTCACTATGTATTGTGTGTATTGTTGTTTCACACAATGTGAGTGACATGATCATTTCCAACGAGTGAAGGATTTAAAAGGGCTTTTTGTATCCCCAGAGGGTCTGACTGTGTAACGCATCCGGTGCAGGCGAGGGCCAGCTCTGCGTGAGGTCCGGCTTCTTCCCTCGCTTCTGTCTGTTAGAAATCCATGAAAGGGCTGAGTGTGTCTCTCCTTATCTGACACCCCTGAGTCAGCTCTGACAAGTTAGCTTGCATAGTTTAAGAGATGTGCGTGGGGAGGTGTGTGTGTGTGTGTGTGTGTGTGTGTGTGCATGTGAGGTACGCTGTTTGAATCCAGCCCCCTGGATAAAAAAACCCCCACTTTCAACAAGCAATTGGTTTCATGCAGAAATGAACAAATGTCCTATTATTTTTGTTCGAATCTACAATTTGTTCTTATTTTTTTGGTACCCATTGATTTCTGGGATTCACCAATGTTTATTCATTATTACTCTTCTCTTAGGAAAGAGAGTCTTAGAGTGGTCGAAAGTACTCTCTCTGAGGAATATATAAAAAAATAACGCATGAATGTCATACAAGCAAATTTACACGCACATGTTTATTGTACTGCTTCATTTAACAATATATCAATTTCTTTACTGCTGAAGTTAAAGCCTTTTTTTGGGGGCATGGCTCCAATTTTTGGGGACGTGCGAATTTGCACACAACCAAACACCTGCCCTTCCACAGTGCTGAGGGGGCATTACCCATGCCAACAGCAAACAGTTGGCCATGTGTCTCCAATTTATGATGAAGTGTGATTCATCATTTAGCACACCAGGGTAAGAAGCAGATTTGGACGGGAAAATGAAGTTAAAATATAAGCGAATGCTGCTGCGTCAGACCCAATGTTTGTTTGGATTTGACCACAACATTTGGAATGGGCCCTGCTGATAAAAACAAATCCATCTAAAATCTGCTTACGATAGATAAGCTTTTATTTCCAGCAGGGATGGGCAAGCGGACCTATAAACATGATAGGAGGATGATGTGGACTGAACAGGCTGCTACGGCGTCCGTGCCTAGCAGGGTACCAGAAAAAAATCAGCTTTGTTTTAGGCAAGCCAGGCCAACTGTCCCCTCAATCCACTTGTGTGGGATGACTCTCTGTCATATGATACGCTCACACGTAACCTGTGTCATCATGTTTGGATTCATACTGGGTCTTAGTCCTTGGGGACAAACAAAGGTTTATCTGACCATAATGTACTGAGGTTTAATGCATCAAAGCTCATTTGTGTCGAGACAGAAAAGTCAGTTGACACTGTGGTGAGTGGCTGATGAGACACACACACACAGACACACACACACAAACACAGACACACACACACATTGCTAGCGTGCACAAAACACACACACACACACACACACACACACACACACACACACACACACACAAACACACACACACACCTATGGCTAGTACATACTGTAGCTGTTTTAAAGAATTTGATTTCCTAAATTTCTACATGGAGCAACAACATACCAACAATGTCAAAGGAAAGGACGTCAAAGAAAGCCATCAGAGTTAAATCAGCAACTGAAACATTTACATTTAGGCTAGTCATTAGCAGACACTTTGATCTAAAGCAACCGACAGTGTAGTGGGGGGTGCAGTGTGCCATGTGCAGTGCACATCTCCAGCAGTATGAGCTCCTTACTTATGGAGACCATGACCTTGTGGTTGTTAACACTTCCCCAGTCGTGCTACTGGGGCGCAAAGTGTGTCACATACGCAAAGGCACTTCGGAGTTTTACAGGAACGCTTCTGTCATCTCATTTTTACAGCAAGGGTGTAAAAAGTGAGAAAAGTTGCCTTTTTTTCTGAGCCAATTAAACTTGCCCGTGCAAAATGTCACAACAACAAGCCACCAACTCCCCACTCTCCTTCCCCGGCAACACTAACTACTCTCCAGCGCATGCTAAATTAACGAGTTTAACAAAGTTGTTTGTTTCTCTGTGCTTTGCTCACTAATTTATTTCTTTATTTCGCTGCTCGTTTGAACTCCTGAAGGACACAGGAGAGAACGCTAATTGGCCAGGACTCATAGTGTAGGGGCGGAAGAGGCAGCTAATCACATCACCCTGCCCACAGCGGCGTCCGCGGGCGCATGGTGTTACTCTTCATCGGGGAGGTCCGCTACTGTGCGCGTGACGAAAAGACATCAGCAGTGACTAATGGGTTAGAGAGAGGAGAGGTGTTTACCGAACGAAGAGCAGGAGAGAGGATGGGGGTCGCCCACCCACATGGAGGAAAATTCCCAGAAGGCAGCACACACAAACAACCCCTCCTGGCATGTGTTCCTTTCCCCTGCTGATAAGCCTAATGTAGTGTTGTCTGTCATTCCACCGGAACATCCTCGGGTAATGGAAAGCGAAGATGAAAAATGATTTATTGCCCATCGCTGAAACATTCAGACACTCATTCCTCACGTCTCTCCGGGGTGTTTGAATGTAGTTCACACACACACAAAGAGAGAGAGAGCAAAGCAACGGCGCTCACTCCATCCTGGTCTCCTATGAAAGGTCTTTTTCATTTTTGATCAAGCCCAGCTGCAGTACATGGGACCCAGCCTGGATAGCCCAGGAGAAGCTGGAGTCTCCTCTTGAAGTGTTGTCACTCCA